>NC_139627.1:18836525-18846525 GCF_964638095.1 Poromitra crassiceps | reverse complement strand
GCCAGGAAAATAATAAATTCACTAGCAAGGACCACACCACAACAATGTATCGTTTGAAGATTTCATGAAGATAGATATGTGTATGTGATGAGGTGCAAGTGAGGGTGCATGAAGGTGTCATCCGTTGATGTCTGTCTGGGAGGAGACAGGCAGGAGGAGACAGGCAGGAGGAGACTCAGCGTTGGGGGTTCCGTCTCGGCGTGTCCTGCCTGAGCTGATTGCTTTTCGGCGTGTTTACATCCGAGCTGATTCAGACCCTCCCAGACAAATCATGTGAATGACATGAGAGAGACATGCACTGGTTTTGACAACGGGGAATAAGAATGTTAGAGTTAGGGGTTGAAGGATGAGTGGATGAAGGGATGAGGGTTGAGGGTAGGGATGGGGTATGAAAGGATAAGAGTTGATGATAGGGATGAGGGGATGAAGGGAGGGTGGGTTGAGAGCTAGTATAATGCTATCGATTGTATAGCAATGCATACACAGCCTGTGCTCGAGAGAGCTGGGACAAACAGGGCAGGATGTGTTCAACAGGTGTAACTCTGCCAGGTAATTGGGGTGTGGTTTAGAGGCGTGGTTAGAGTGGTTGAGGCGTGGCCTGCTCCTGAACCTAATTTAACATTCATTAACTTCCATTAAAGGAATAAACAAAAGCCCCAGGGAGCTTTATGATTAAACAAAAGCCCCAGAGAGCTTTATGATTAAACAAAAGCCCCAGAGAGCTTTATGATAAAAATAAATTGATGATAAATTGAAGAGCCCAACAATAGGTAGGTTGAAGACAATCAGTGGTGCATGCACGCACGTGCGCACGCACACACACACACACACACACACACACACACACACACACACACACACACACACACACACACACACACACACACACACACACACACACACACACACACACATTTTTTCAATTCATTTATTGAAGAAAGAGTTTCGCAGAGACAGGTCTGAAATGCACTCTTCTTAACAACAAAGATAAAAAATGGACAAAGTGTACATACTGTAGGCTGAAAACTAAACAAGGATAAACAATTTAACTAAGTAAGTGATTCACATATCAAGCCTCAACATGGAGATGGTGACGGTCAGACAGTTTTCACTTCTTGATCATTATAGAGTCTGACTGCAGTGTGCAGGAAGGACTGCTGGAGGCGCTGTGTCCTGGAAGGCGGCATGGAGAGGGCGGTGCTGTTTCTCATTTGCCTACCAGTACATTGCAGTCTGGTTGGAGGGAGAAGATCATGTAGTGGATGGGATGGACTCATCATCTCTTTTAGTAAAGTGATTGCAGCTTCCTCCCTACGATTCTTTAGAGATGGGAGGTGGGGGAGCGGCCGCGTGCCACGTCTCGAGATGATCTTAAGTGCCCTACGTTGTACTCGCTCTAACTCCTCCTCCTGTCCTTTACTGCATCCAACCAGGAGGACATGTCCATACTCCAGCACTGATCTGATAAGGGCAAAGTAGATCAGTAGGAGGTCATCGACTGACATGCTTGTTCTGGCCAGCACTCTCAGCAGATAGAGACGCTTTGATGCCTTGAGCACCATGTCCTGGACTTGGTGAGAGTGAGAAAGAGAGGAATCTACCTGCCAGCCTAGGTAGCGAGCAGATGGAACCACAGGCACTGCCTCTCCAGCCAGATGTAATGGTGTTATCACCGGGGCTTTTCTCACACAGGTGATCCGCACCTCATAGCTCTTCTTCCCATTCAGGATCATGTCATTTTGCAGGGCCCATTCATCCAGAGGCTGGGCTTCCAGTTGCATAGTCAGATCTGATGGCAGAGACCTGGTAGCAAGGCATCTTGAGAGACTGATGTCATCTGCATAACCCACCGATACTGAGTCATCAAAGAGAGTGTTCCTAGAACTCATGTAGAGCAGGAATAGGAATGGAGGCCACACACCTCCTTGAGGGACTCCAGATGTTATGTGAGTCCACTGGCTGGATGTATTGTTGACAACTACTCGTTGTGTCCTGCCGTGGAGATAGTTGAGGGTCCATGCAATGTCCCGGGGGTCTGAGATGACCTCACAAAAACGCTGCATCAGTGTTGCATGATTGACTCTATCAAAGGCCTTGCTCATATCAGCCAATAACACCCGGATCACTGTGCCATCACGAGAGTCTAGCGCAGTAAGCCAGGACTGGTAGGCTTTGACCAGGGCAATTGTCGTGGAAGACTTCTTTTGGTAGGCAAATTGGTCCTTCACCACTGAGAGGATGTGATCGCTGGTTCGTTTGAGCATGCACTTTTCCATAATTTTAGCTATGACACTTATTAGGGATATTGGTCTGAACTGGTTTAGCTGATTAGCGCCAGCCTCTTTAGGAATGGGCACCACATTTGCACTTTTCCAGATGGTTGGGAGTTTGCCCTCTGAGAACGAGTGGTTGAAAAGATGCGTGATGATTGGTGCTAATTCTTCAGCATGTTCTTTTAAAAGCCACGAGGGAATGTTATCGGGCCCGGCTGCTTGTATGCCATTTATGTTTTTGAGTAATGACTTCACCTCTCCAACAGAGCACAGCTCATTGTTGTTTGTTGGTCCTGGGAGGGGGAGAATACTCAGTGAGTTGCTTTCACACCAAGCACCTTTGAAAAACATGAAAGAGCATGTTTTATTAAAATGTGAAAATGTAGTTCACACACACACACACACACACACACACACACACACACACACACACACACACACACACACACACACACACACACACACACACACACACACACACACACACACACACACACACACACACACACACACACACACACACACACACACACACACACACACACACACACACACACACACACACACACACACACACACAGTCTTTCTCTCTGACAGGTGTCTTCCTCTTGTTGAACCACAAATCTGCTGTAAACACATAAACCATTTTTCTTGTTATATAACTGAACTGTTTGAGTGTTTAGTTGTTGTTCAACCAAATTCCTGTGAGCATCTGTAATTCTTAGTATTTAGACGTCAAAATGTCAAACAGCTTTGAAATGTGGCTCTGCACTCTGTCACAAACAAGGAGAAACGCTGTAATGTTTGTTTATTTTAAAGGCCTACAGCAGCTCCATCTCTGACATGACAGTTATTGACAGTTATTCCACTGTAAATGCCGTCTCGTTGATACCGTATTATTACTGTATGCACTTACAGTCATTATTTTCTGAACTTAACGGACACCAGATGCTTTTCTTTGCATTTTCATGCGACACCTTGTTTTTACCAAAGACGCAGAAAGTGTGTTAGAAAAACAATAGCTGGGATTAGTGAGATGTTTTTGGGAGCGGGCCAGCAGGGGGCGAGGGAGGAAAAAACACACGGCTAATTGCTGTTTTGACTCGAATTCACGAGCGAGAGAGAGGGTATATCAGGCGTGACCTCATCGCACAGAGAGCTGCATGAGCTGGCTGAGGAATCTCTCCGAGGAGACAACCCCCAGTACCCCTCCTCCACCCAGTTCCCCTCCACCGCGCCAAACAGAAGTAAACTGTTTTGTTGCCTGGGACTGGGAGGTTTACCTGACAGCGAGAAGTGCACCTGAGTCAAGGACAGGAGGAACAAGCCGGGGGGGTATGGGGGGTGGGTGGGCCGGGGGAAAGTGGAACAGGCCGATCCAGCTGTCACAGAGCCACAGCTGCTCGGGATGCAAAGCGTCAAAGAGGATCACTGGGATGTTGAAATTTCAACAGCTGACTCAGACCCTCTTCTCACCAAACGCGAGCATAGGCGATAAACTCGCATGTACTCGCACTCGCCCTGTCAAGCCCTGCCCCGCTGCTGGAGCTTGGTTGGCTGCCTTGCTGTATTTCCGTCTTCAATTGGTCTATTTCGGTTTTGGCCCCTCCTCTCGTCTTGTTGCCTGCGATGTCCTGGCGCCAGGTATCCCAGCATGCTTTGGAAGCTGGTGAGCGACAAGATGGCAGCGAGGGAAGGAGGGGCATTTCGAAATCGACCAATTGAAGACGGAAATACAGCAAGGCAGCCAACCACGCTGTAGCAGCGGGGCAGGGCTGACTGGGCGAGTGCGAGTACATGCGAGTTTATCGCGGGCGATGTGTAGGGCCCGTCACTCCACTAACTGAACTCGCTTAGCCTTTTTCACTTCAGCCATGTTGTGTCTTTAAAAAGGCCAGGAACACAGGAAGGCGTGCACACACACAGATGCATGCACACCCGCACGCACGCACGCACGCGCACGCACACACACACACACACACACACACACACACACACACACACACACACACACACACTCTCCCTCTTCTCTCTCTCTCTCTAACATGTATCTTCTTCTTTTTGACCCCAATTCCTCTGTGTCCAAAGTATAAATCTGTTTTGTTTTTAACTGCACCTGGAGCTTTTTGTTTTCCTTTTAACTTAACCTTGAGCAGTTTTCTGGTCAGCTCATCGTAAAGCCTCAGTAATATATTTACACCATTAACAGGTCTGTAGGTGCCCTGGAGTGGAAGGGATTAGATTTTTTGGTTAATTGTGTAATATAGCCTATTTAAAGGTCCTATCCATAAGTTCTAACTATTTCTGACACCGGTGGCCGTTAGAGTAACTGCAGGCAGCGTGTGAACGAGCTGATGCGCGGGCACCATACTCGCACGCGCACAAATAGCTGCCTGGCAACAGCAGAGGTGTTGGATGCTTTGTAGATATTCACGTTACCGTGAGCCAGGAACTACCCTGCTTCCCCTGTATGTACGGTACCGTGTAATGCCTGGAGTTGACCAAACTGAACAATCAAACAATGTTTCATAAGCATAACAGTAACATTAGGCATATTTACGACTGTTACATTCATTAACGACACAAGACGGTAACGTTATTAGTGGAGCTCAGGGGCGTTTCTACGGGTGGGCCTGGGTAGGCACAGGCCCACCCACTTCTTGCCCTGGCCCACCCCCCATTTTTTTTTTCCTTTTTTTTTTTAATTGTTTGTTTTCTAGAGGCAAACTTGCTGCTGCCTTGCTAGCTAATGGTTTTGTAGCTTAAAAACGCAGGGCACATCATCTCCAGAGTCTAATGCATGACGACTTCATGACATCTAGGAATTTTGCATGCTTCGCGTGCAAAATTTCGTCATGCAATTGCCCCACCAATTTTATCCAGGCCCACCCAATTTGATCCAGGCCCACCCATAATTGAATTTCTGCCTACGCCCCTGGTGGAGCTCGGTGGTAATTTCTATAAATGTAAATAAATATTAGTTAGCCGCGATTAGCATCAAGCTAATGTTATACTAATGTGCTGCAGCTACAGTAACTGCAGTCAGAGCCTTCTTCCCCGGTACCGTCTAATAGTTGACCAAACTGAACAGTCAAACAATGTACCGTAAGCATAACAGACAGTAATGTTAGGCATATTTACGACTGTTACATCCATTATCAACACAAGACGGTAACGTTATTAGTGGGGCTGGTGGTAATTTCTAAATATAGCGTCACCGACGCCAAACCCAACCACTTTTTTGCCAATATTCTATCAAAATTCAGTTTCAACTGCTGCTACAAATGGTCACGTGTTGTTTCCACCCGGTTTAATGGCTGAAACCACAACTTCTTATCTTTCTGGAGACATCTTGTTTTAATCATTCACTATAGCCGTTTCCTTACCAGAGTCTGGGAAATGATGTTATTGCTGGTGAAAAAGCTGCGAGCTGAAATCCCCAAATGAAACCAGTCCTCTCTGAACGTCTATGCTGCTAGCGTAGTTTTGCAGTAGCCTGGGCTAGTTTTGCAGGGCCTGCTTCATGGTATATTCTTCTTCTGTGGTACCGTCGCCCAAGTGGCTCATTGCTACTTTCTCTTATCAAAGACACTTTCATAAAGGTATTTGGACCTTTTATCATGCACAATATGAAACTTTACACATAGACTGTCAGATGCAAATAAAAGCGACTTGCAACAGCTGTCAATAGAGATGACGTATTTTTGTAGTCGGAACGCGGAAGTCCCGGACTTCATGGTTCTTCACTGTTTCTGCCTATGGGATTTTTGAATGGGTTTTTGGCGCAATGCTTCAAATAAGGTCTCTGGGCAATGCAAGCTTATTCAAACGCGAACCAGTGAACCAGTGATCATCTTCACACATGAGGACCACTTTCATGAGTTTTGAAGCATAAATGCGAGCCCTAGAAGTAAAAAGCTTGTGCTAAACTAATCCAGAACTACACACAGTATCGCATAGGCTTCCATGTCACGTTACCACTCAACCTGGAGTGTTGTTGCTGCTGTGCACTGATTACCCCGGGCTGAACCAGGTGAGGGAAAGAGAATTTCCGTGTTCGTCCTTTGAAGTGATGCCCTTTTAACGGCACGTAAAAGCTTAAAAACTCATAAAAGTGGTCCTCATGTGTGAAGATTATCCTGCTGAACACTGGTTCGCGTTTGAATAAGCTTGCATTAACCACAGACCTTATTTGAAGCATCGCGCCAAAAACCCATTCAAAAATCCCATAGGCGAAAACAGGCCGTGAGAAGCATGATAATCCTACAATATCTTTGCAATGGGTGAACGCATGAGAGACGCGGCTGGGCTCGTTTTTTAAGTTAAGGAACGGCGCATTCACTCATTGGTAATAGAAAAACACTTTGTGAACGTTTATTTTCCGGCCAAACTTACGGATAGTACCTTTAAGACTTAAAATATGAACCCACAACACTATGAACTCTCAGTGGCTAGAGGTGCTGCTGGGCAATATCCATTAAAACATGTTTTAAGATTGTGAACGGAAACGTTCTGCATATCATTAACATTACAGAAAATCATGAAACAAAAAACAGCTAGGCTACATGATTTGACATGTAATGTATTGTAGCGAATCAGCAGTACACATACAGGGGTGAGCATTGGTAGTGTCTCGACTGCAGATAGGAACTGATGTGTGGGAGTGTTGTATTGGGGAACACTATGCTGTGGGAATACTTCCGGAGTGAACTGAGCATGCGCGTCAGTCTACACACACTACTCGAAGGGAAAGCTGCTAGCTTTGAGCGTGACAACCGCTGAGAGTTGTAATATAACTAACTGTGAATAAAGACCCTTGTACCATCAAGAAGCCTCTGCCTCATGAGATACCGGATACGTTACACTGGCGTCAGAAGTTTAAACGGTGAATATTGCCTCCAGATTTGGCGAAATGGTTAACAAGTTCCTGAAGAAAGAGCGCAAGCGGCTCAATCGAGAGGCGGGAGAGGCAAGAGCCGGGGCAGACTACCAGCCGGCCGAGGAGGATGATGTCTGGGTAGACGCAGCTGCTACCACAGGGAACCAAGAAAGAAAAACAACAGAAAGCCTGGGGTTGGTGAAAATAAAATCCGAGCCAGACAGAGCTATCACCGTAGCCACGGAAGCTAGCCCGCAGCCCAAGGGAGCTAGCAGGCAAGCTAGCGAGGCGGGAGAAGGAGCGGAAGAACCGGGACCGGTGAGAGTGAAGATCGAGCGGGTTGACACTGCCGCTGTAGCCATGGAGGCTGTGCCACAGCCCAGCGGAGCCAGCCTACGGCCCGAGGACAAAGACGGGACACGGGTCGAGGCGGCAAAGGACGGCGAGCGGCGGGGAAGAAAGGAAATCACCCCGGCAAAATTCAACGGTAAAGTCGAATGGGAGGCATACTGCAAGCAGTTTACAGAGGCTGCAGATTGGAATGGCTGGACGAGAAGGGAGAGAGCCAGCTACCTCGTCATGGCCCTCGAGGGCGAGGCTACGGCGTACGTGTCGGCAATAGCTGATACAAAGGACTGGGATGTGGTGATGGGGGTCCTGCAGAGACGTTTCGGCCGATGCGAGGAGCAGGCCATCGTAGCCGCAGAACTGTGTAACAGACGCAGACGACAGGGTGAGTCACTACGTGCACTGGCAACGGACATTGAGACTCTCAGCCGGCGCGCATACAGCCAGCTACCGACGGAGACGCTGGATGGACTAGCCCTAAGCTACTTTGTCCAGGCCATCGAGCCACGGAGCCTAAGCCAGAAGGTAACGCTGGGACACCCGAAAACATTGGGAGCAGCGCTGGGGCTGGCACTGGAGATAGAGACAGTAGAAGGCTGGGACAAGAGCAGCGGCATAATGGAGGCCGCCCCAGTGGTGAGAATGGCCGCAGAGAGCCAGTTACAAGAAGAGCCAGCGTGGAAGACGGCCTGGGCAGAGCAAAGCAACACGGTGAAAGAGCAGGGCGACAGGGTGAAAGAACTGTCCGAGTCAGTACAACAGCTGACAGAACAACTGCTCCGCAGAGCGACCCTGCAGCCCAACCCCGCTCGACAGCCCACTCAGCGGAACAACAGCTGGGCCAGAGGGAACATGATCTGCTGGGGGTGTGGACGCCCCGGACATCGGGAAGCAGACTGCCGCCGGAGAGCGTGGAACCAGGGAAACGGCACAGGGCCCGTCCAGATGGGGCGAGACGGGTCTACGATGCCACAGTCCCCGTAGCCACGTCATCGCAGGAGGGGGCCCACCGACAGCAACGGGGAGGTGGGGCTCCGCAGGGCCCCGAAGTAGACGACATCGCCGGAGCTGTCAACATGCAGAGCGGGCCGCGCGCGATGAACGGCTGCCATGTTCCAGTCTACATACAGGGGAGATACTGCGCCGCCCTGGTGGACACGGGGTGTACGGCAACGCTGGTGAACGTCAACATGATGCCCGAGGGGACGCGCCTGGAGCAGCCAGCAGCACAACTGCTAAGAACAGTATCCGGTGAGTTGATGCCAATGAGGGGGAGGGGACACGTAATGATAACAGTGGGGGAACAGACAGTGGACTTTCCGGTGTGGGTGGTAGAAATGACGGGACCCTGCATCCTGGGGGAAGACTACTTGACGCTAAACAAATGCACAGTAGACCTAGGAAAAAGCACATTGACATTTGCAGGGGGGCCAGTAGTCCAGATGGGCCACCCTCCCACCGTTCCAGAGGAGAGAGCTAATGTAAATAACATAACTGTATATCGCGTCACCGTAGTGAGCCCCACCCAGCAGACCAAGCCCCTCCACAAAGCCCCACCCCTAGCCCACCTCCAAACACTTGCCCTCAGCCAGCGCAACAGGCAGAGGGGGAGAGAGAGAGGTTAGAGATGCTCAGGGGATTGCACAAACGCCAGAGCGAAGGGTTAGAGACCCAGCAGAGCGATGAACTGTGGAGGGTACTAGAGGAATATAAAGACATTTTCGCCATGTCAGATGATGAGCTAGGCTGTACCCACCTGGTGGAACACGAAATAGACACGGAGGGGGCGCGACCCGTCAGGTCATATCCCCGTCGGGTCCCAGCGGCGAGGAGAGAGATAGCGAACGAAGCTGTAGAGAACATGCTGCGGGCGGGGATCATTGAGCCATCAGACAGCCCGTGGGCGTCAGGGGTAGTGCTGGTGAAAAAGAAAAATAGCCCCAAAATGCGATTTTGTGTAGACTATAGGGGGCTGAACAAAGTGACGAAAAAAGACGCATACCCGATGCCCATCATAGAGGAACTGTTAGACGCCGCGGGAGAGTCATCCTGGTTCTCATCCCTAGACCTCCGTAGCGGGTACTGGCAGGTGCCCCTCCGCGACGATGCCAAGCAAAAGACCGCCTTCCGCACAGAGAAGGGGCTGTGGCAGTTTCGAGTACTCAGTTTCGGGCTGTGCAACGCACCAGCAACGTTCGAGAGGTTAATGGAGAAGTTGCTGGGAGACATTCCCCGATCCGAATGCGTCGTGTATTTAGATGACATCTTGACACACGGGGGCACGTTCCAGGCAGCAGTGGGGGCGTTACGAAAAGTCCTGCAGAAGATAGCAGAGGCGGGTCTAAAGTTACACCCAGACAAGTGCCACTTCCTGAAGAGGAGGGTGGAGTTCTTAGGGCATGGCATCGGCGCGGGGGGCATTCGCACCCTAGAAGAGAAGACTCAGGCGGTCATGGAGTGGCCCACCCCCAGAAACAAAGGCGAACTCGAGAGCTTCGTA
>NC_139627.1:18654200-18829200 GCF_964638095.1 Poromitra crassiceps | reverse complement strand
GACAGAGTGTCATGGTGTCGTGCAGTAGCTAGGGGTCTCACACTCAAAACAATAACAGAAGACAGAGTGTCATGGTGTCGTGCAGTAGCTAGGGGTCTCACACTCAAAACAATAACAGAAGACAGAGTCTCATGGCGTCGTGCAGTAGCTAGGGGTCTCACACTCAAAACAATAACAGAAGACAGTGTCATGGCGTCGTGCAGTAGCTAGGGGTCTCACACTCAAAACAATAACAGAAGACAGAGTCTCATGGTGTCGTGCAGTAGCTAGGGGTCTCACACTCAAAACAATAACAGAAGACAGAGTCTCATGGCGTCGTGCAGTAGCTAGGGGTCTCACACTCAAAACAATAACAGAAGACAGAGTGTCATGGCGTCGTGCAGTAGCTAGGGGTCTCACACTCAAAACGATAACAGAAGACAGAGTCTCATGGCGTCGTGCAGTAGCTAGGGGTCTCACACTCAAAACAATAACAGAAGACAGAGTCTCATGGCGTCGTGCAGTAGCTAGGGGTCTCACACTCAAAACAATAACAGAAGACAGAGTGTCATGGCGTCGTGCAGTAGCTAGGGGTCTCACACTCAAAACAATAACAGAAGACAGAGTGTCATGGCGTCGTGCAGTAGCTAGGGGTCTCACACTCAAAACGATAACAGAAGACAGAGTGTCATGGCGTCGTGAAGTAGCTAGGGGTCTCACACTCAAAACAATAACAGAAGACAGAGTCTCATGGTGTCGTGCAGTAGCTAGGGGTCTCACACTCAAAACAATAACAGAAGACAGAGTGTCATGGCGTCGTGCAGTAGCTAGGGGTCTCACACTCAAAACGATAACAGAAGACAGAGTGTCATGGCGTCGTGCAGTAGCTAGGGGTCTCACACTCAAAACAATAACAGAAGACAGAGTGTCATGGCGTCGTGCAGTAGCTAGGGGTCTCACACTCAAAACAATAACAGAAGACAGAGTGTCATGGTGTCGTGCAGTAGCTAGGTAGCCTGGGTAAACCCATCCCCCACGTGACCTGCTCTCAGACCTGTTCTCAGTCACTATGGTCTGGAATCCCACCATTGTTAATCGATTTCCTGCGGTTGTTGGGCCCCCCCCGATAGACCACTCCATTGCGCAACCATCATCCAACCAGTTTAGTGCACAGAGCACATGCGCAGTGCAGCAGATGGCGTCATCACTCTGCGACCTTTGTTGTTAGCGCATTAGCTAACACTTTTCATTTCAGTACTGCTAACACGCAAATGGTTACAACCAGCTACAACCAACCAAGCCCCCCTCCGCCCGAAATGTAAACAGACTCAGAGCTGGCCTACGGATCGATGTGTGATTTCCAGGTAAGAATATGTTATTCACAGGTATATGCCACACTATATATTATCTCAGAAACTAGCGTAATTGTGTTTGGTAAGAAAGACATTCGATAAATGACTGACTTTTCCTCATCGGCTGTGTGGGGGTTAGCTAGATTACGGGAGCATTTAACGATTAATGAATTCTAGAAAAACATGTCAGAAGCTAGCTAACGTTAGCCACGTGTAACATACAGTAACTGCTACGTTTTATATTATTAGAGCTTCCAAGAAGAGAGAACATCGCCTCTGCCAATGACTCCTGTGACGGTGGTCAGGGAATGAACAGGACAACTGTCTACACGGACCCAAACCTCGATCCCTGCTGCAGATGGCCGCAGATCTGGAGAGATATTTGTGGCTGTGAAGAACAGTCATCATCTATACAGTTATCAGGGACACGCTGTCTTATCTGCATAAATCATATTGAATAGTACCAGACAAAACCTTCAAAACAAATCAAGCTCATGCAGGGTGTCGGGCAGCAGCAGTGCATCGCGCACCCCCTCTGGAGCTCACAGAGCTCCAGGCTGCCTCCGGGGCTCGACTCTGCTGCAGCCCGAGGTCGGGTGCAGGGTGTCGGGCAGGCAGCAGTGCATCGCGCACCCCCTCTGGAGCTCACAGAGCTCCAGGCTGCCTCCGGGGCTCGACTCTGCTGCAGCCCGGAAATGATCGTGGACTTAATGTTAATCAAAAACGGCCCACTCATAACGGTAAGGTGTGTTTGACCTAGCTAGAAATAACGTTAATGCACTCGCATTTCAGCGTGGTTACAGATGTAGCTGACGCTAGCTAGCTACAGTAGATTTTTGGAGGCTATAGCGTTAACGTGAATGTCATGATAGTGAGCGTAGTGTTATACTGTATATTATACATAATCCAGATCATATTCCAGATGCAACCTAGCTAGATGTTAAGCTCCACACTGCTGTATGAGTACAATCAAATCTATCAAGCCTTGATATCATATTCCAACGTGAATTCAGCTGAGGGGTTCGCTCCAGAACGAGACTGTTGCATTCAATATTTGTACACGTGTTTCTGACTTGGATTGATTAATCAAAATTTTCAAAATCTTTACTACTGTACTGTCCATTAATAATGACATCAGGTGACAAGCTGAAATGTCAATTCGTATAGCAAATCTAGGTAAATTTCAGACTTTAACGTAGTGTCTTGTCTGAAGTGAATACAAGTGACCTATATTTTTCAATCCTGTCTTTGAATAAAAGTTGTACATTGTGTTATACTTGAAAACCATGTCTTTGCTCCCTTTGTGTTCACAATTACAACAAATCTGTATGGTTTATCTGTTGGCATTAAACCGTGGTATTTCCTTGGGTGATATTCCATATTTGTCATTAACCTAGCTGTTCACATCTGCATTTTCTACGTGAGATATCACAAGTAGCCTACTTTTATTAAAAAACAAAATAAAATGCAAAGAGAGGTTTCCTTCTCTAACTATTGGTGCGTTCACAAAATATTTACACAATGAGATTTTTTTTATAAATAATCATCAATAACGTGGATAATGACATCTGCAGCTGCTGGACGAGAGAGTGAGCCCACCATACCACTGGACTGTAGGCTACAGTATTGCTGTGATGTGTTACATGTTATGTTTTTATAACTGGCTCACTCTGAATGTAGTTAACACTTGCTTTGGAGAATTGTCTGATTGATGACTGCAGAACAAGTTATGAATGTATAACTTTAACTACACTTTTTTTGCTAAATAAACAAGCACAGGTCTAGCATCACATTCTGTTTAAGGATCCTTATGTGGAAACATTTTGAGAACCACTGTTTTGAAGTACTATTAATATAGCTGTTTTCATTCTCACATGACAATACAACAGAATAGAGTATCAAACAAAAACATTTTTATTCAGTTCCATTCAAAAAAGTACAATTTGAGTATGAACAGTACAACATGCAGTACAGTATGGAAACAATATGAAGTTCTGTTGGCTGCCATTAACCTCACAAATCAACCATTGCAGCCGGACTGGTCATTTGGTTCAGCATCAACATGGGCTGAGAGATTGAGTAGGCTAAATAAACAATACACATGAGAATTACAGTTAACGTTACAGCATTTAATAACGTTAATTTTCGTGTACCCGATGCCAGGATATTTTGTCACTTTGTTTTCATCAAGTTCTCTGGACTTATATACACAAGCTCACAGCGTCCTAACAGGTTAACGTTATAATCTCAGAAGAGATTGAGTAGGCTAAATAAACCATACACATGAGAATTACCGTTAACGTTACAGCATTTAATAACGTTAATTTTCGTGTAGCCGGTGCCAGCATATTTCGCCACTTTTTCTTCATCAAGGCCTCTGGACTTGCATACACAAGCTTGCAGCGTCCATGTCCTTGTCTTTATCATTCACCCCACCGATCTGCAACGCCTTGATTCCCAGATTAGAAGCCTCGCGTATCTGGTCCTCCATTAGCGCATTTAACGGCGACACAACAATACGTAGCTGTAGCTGTTCATAGCCATAGCTAGTAGCTAGCTCGGGAGCTATGCTTTGGAAAGACCAAAAGCTAATGGCTAGCCGCTGCAGCTGTTATACGTCATTGACAAAGACGCACTCTCTGATTGGCCGATCACGGCAGGACTGATGTTGGCAGTCACGCCGTCACTCATTGGCTGCGGGGTGGCTGCGGGTCTGCGGGAGTCTTTCAACCGCCGCGGAAATCGATTTGAATGGCCCGTTCGCTAGACGATAGTGACTGGGAACTGAGAGAGCAGGTCACGTGGTGGCTGGGTTTACCTAGGCTAGTAGCTAGGGGTCTCACACTCAAAACGATAACAGAAGACAGAGTGTCATGGCGTCGTGCAGTAGCTAGGGGTCTCACACTCAAAACAATAACAGAAGACAGAGTGTCATGCCATCATAATGGATGAATCAAACTCTTTTGACTTGTCCTCTCTGTGCGAGCAGAAGTGTCCCGTAACGACTCCTGCCCGGACCTGCCTGAGATCCAGAATGGCTGGAAGACGACGTCCCACGCTGCGCTGGTGCGAGGGGCGCGCATCACCTACCAGTGTGACCCCGGCTATGATCTGGTGGGACGAGAGACCCTGAGCTGTCAGTTAGACCTGTCCTGGAGCACACAACCCCCCTTCTGTGAGAAGAGTGAGTTCTGGTCTACACACGTTTCAAGTATTGCATTAGGAAAGGTTGATGGAAATGACAAAATCCGGGTCGGGGGGGGGGACATCTAACCTGACTCCGCCAGATGGGGCGGTATTGAGTTCACAAATTCACAATGTGAAAGAAATGTGAAGCAACCTACATCCATCTGGCAGCAATTGAGGAAACATCCTCAATTTCACAAAAAAGTTGTCATCCTCGCTTGAGGTGTTTTTGCCTTTTTTGGCAAAATGCACAAAATGGGGGGATGGAAACACCTTTTTTGAATAAGTTCTTACATAGGGAACATTTAACTCATCTGACTGAGCAGCTGGACTCTGTGTGTCTGCACAGCTGGCCGCTTGTCCGGTCTGCTGCCATTGTGATGTGTTCTGGCCCGACCGGCCCAACAAACAGCCCGATAATCCTGCAGCAGATCACATGTTGTTCTGGATCCTAAAGTGTTGCACCCAAAGGCTCTCACTCTGTCCCAAACATGCCTTTTGCACGCTGACTCCCACAACTGTTATGTGTGTGTCGTTTCTCAGATACAGTATAGTGCTGTATGGCGAGCGTCGCAGAATGTGATATTGGCCGTAATATTTATCCATCACCCCCAGAAAGAAAGAAAGAAAGAAAGAAAGAAAGAAAGAAAGAAAGAAAGAAAGAAAGAAAGAAAGAAAGAAAGAAAGAAAGAAAGAAAGAAATACGGCCACCAGCAGATTACATGACATAATAATATTACTTTGCCTATGGCAAGTAACCTTTGGAAAGTTCTCTCTCTCCATCTGTGATCTTGTCTCACCCTCCAGCCCACACAACATACTTATTCACAGCCGACACACCAGACTTGAATCAACTTTTGAGTCTCGACTTTTCAAAAGTTTGCTTAGAATTTGCACAAAAACTGAATGGAAACATGGCTTTTGACTTGGTGTGTGTGTGTGCGCGTGTGTGTGTGTGTGTGTGTGTGTGTGTGTGTGTGTGTGTGTGTGTGTGTGTGTGTGCGTGCATGCGTGCATGCTTTCCTTCCCCGTGTGGTCTGGTGTCAGTAATGTACTGTTCAGATCCTGGCCATGTGGAGCACTCCACCAGGTCTCTGTCAGACCCAAAGCTCCTGGTGGGGACAACCATCCAGTACAGCTGCAATCCCGGCTTCATCCTGCAGGGTGGTGCCACTCTCACCTGCTACGGCCGTGAGCCGGGGACTCCTGTGTGGACGTCTCGACTCCCTCACTGTGTCTGTGAGTAGTCACATATTCATTTTGTCAATTTGGACGGATGGGGAATGAACATTTTGTCGTTTTGTACGAGAACAAGGTTTAAAGCCAGTAGCTGGAGTGGTGTATGTGTGCAGAGAAGCATGCTACGTGTAGCTGGAGTGGTGTATGTGCAGAGAAGCATGCTACGTGTAGCTGGAGTGGTGTATGTGCAGAGAAGCATGCTACGTGTAGCTGGAGTGGTGTATGTGCAGAGAAGCATGCTACGTGTAGCTGGAGTGGTGTATGTGTGCAGAGAAGCATGCTACGTGTAGCTGGAGTGGTGTATGTGCAGAGAAGCATGCTACGTGTAGCTGGAGTGGTGTATGTGCAGAGAAGCATGCTACGTGTAGCTGGAGTGGTGTATGTGTGCAGAGAAGCATGCTACGTGTAGCTGGAGTGGTGTATGTGCAGAGAAGCATGCTACATGTAGCTGGAGTGCTGTATGTGTGCAGAGAAGCATGCTACGTGTAGCTGGAGTGGTGTATGTGTGCAGAGAAGCATGCTACGTGTAGCTGGAGTAGTGTATGTGTGCAGAGAAGCATGCTACATGTAGCTGGAGTGCTGTATGTGCAGAGAAGCATGCTACATGTAGCTGGAGTGCTGTATGTGTGCAGAGAAGCATGCTACGTGTAGCTGGAGTGGTGTATGTGTGCAGAGAAGCATGCTACGTGTAGCTGGAGTGCTGTATGTGCAGAGAAGCATGCTACGTGTAGCTGGAGTGGTGTATGTGCAGAGAAGCATGCTACGTGTAGCTGGAGTGGTGTATGTGCAGAGAAGCATGCTACGTGTAGCTGGAGTGGTGTATGTGCAGAGAAGCATGCTACGTGTAGCTGGAGTGGTGTATGTGTGCAGAGAAGCATGCTACGTGTAGCTGGAGTGGTGTATGTGCAGAGAAGCATGCTACGTGTAGCTGGAGTGGTGTATGTGCAGAGAAGCATGCTACGTGTAGCTGGAGTGGTGTATGTGTGCAGAGAAGCATGCTACGTGTAGCTGGAGTGGTGTATGTGCAGAGAAGCATGCTACATGTAGCTGGAGTGCTGTATGTGTGCAGAGAAGCATGCTACGTGTAGCTGGAGTGGTGTATGTGTGCAGAGAAGCATGCTACGTGTAGCTGGAGTAGTGTATGTGTGCAGAGAAGCATGCTACATGTAGCTGGAGTGCTGTATGTGCAGAGAAGCATGCTACATGTAGCTGGAGTGCTGTATGTGTGCAGAGAAGCATGCTACGTGTAGCTGGAGTGGTGTATGTGTGCAGAGAAGCATGCTACGTGTAGCTGGAGTGCTGTATGTGCAGAGAAGCATGCTACGTGTAGCTGGAGTGGTGTATGTGTGCAGAGAAGCATGCTACGTGTAGCTGGAGTGGTGTATGTGTGCAGAGAAGCATGCTACGTGTAGCTGGAGTGGTGTATGTGTGCAGAGAAGCATGCTACGTGTAGCTGGAGTGGTGTATGTGCAGAGAAGCATGCTACGTGTAGCTGGAGTGCTGTATGTGTGCAGAGAAGCATGCTACGTGTAGCTGGAGTGGTGTATGTGTGCAGAGAAGCATGCTACGTGTAGCTGGAGTGGTGTATGTGTGCAGAGAAGCATGCTACGTGTAGCTGGAGTGGTGTATGTGTGCAGAGAAGCATGCTACGTGTAGCTGGAGTGGTGTATGTGTGCAGAGAAGCATGCTACGTGTAGCTGGAGTGGTGTATGTGCAGAGAAGCATGCTACGTGTAGCTGGAGTGCTGTATGTGTGCAGAGAAGCATGCTACGTGTAGCTGGAGTGGTGTATGTGCAGAGAAGCATGCTACGTGTAGCTGGAGTGGTGTATGTGCAGAGAAGCATGCTACGTGTAGCTGGAGTGGTGTATGTGTGCAGAGAAGCATGCTACGTGTAGCTGGAGTGGTGTATGTGCAGAGAAGCATGCTACATGTAGCTGGAGTGCTGTATGTGTGCAGAGAAGCATGCTACGTGTAGCTGGAGTGGTGTATGTGTGCAGAGAAGCATGCTACGTGTAGCTGGAGTAGTGTATGTGTGCAGAGAAGCATGCTACATGTAGCTGGAGTGCTGTATGTGCAGAGAAGCATGCTACATGTAGCTGGAGTGCTGTATGTGTGCAGAGAAGCATGCTACGTGTAGCTGGAGTGGTGTATGTGTGCAGAGAAGCATGCTACGTGTAGCTGGAGTGCTGTATGTGCAGAGAAGCATGCTACGTGTAGCTGGAGTGGTGTATGTGTGCAGAGAAGCATGCTACGTGTAGCTGGAGTGGTGTATGTGTGCAGAGAAGCATGCTACGTGTAGCTGGAGTGCTGTATGTGTGCAGAGAAGCATGCTACGTGTAGCTGGAGTGGTGTATGTGCAGAGAAGCATGCTACGTGTAGCTGGAGTGGTGTATGTGCAGAGAAGCATGCTACGTGTAGCTGGAGTGGTGTATGTGTGCAGAGAAGCATGCTACGTGTAGCTGGAGTGGTGTATGTGCAGAGAAGCATGCTACATGTAGCTGGAGTGCTGTATGTGTGCAGAGAAGCATGCTACGTGTAGCTGGAGTGGTGTATGTGTGCAGAGAAGCATGCTACATGTAGCTGGAGTGCTGTATGTGCAGAGAAGCATGCTACATGTAGCTGGAGTGCTGTATGTGTGCAGAGAAGCATGCTACGTGTAGCTGGAGTGGTGTATGTGTGCAGAGAAGCATGCTACGTGTAGCTGGAGTGGTGTATGTGTGCAGAGAAGCATGCTACATGTAGCTGGAGTGCTGTATGTGCAGAGAAGCATGCTACATGTAGCTGGAGTGCTGTATGTGTGCAGAGAAGCATGCTACGTGTAGCTGGAGTGGTGTATGTGTGCAGAGAAGCATGCTACGTGTAGCTGGAGTGGTGTATGTGTGCAGAGAAGCATGCTACATGTAGCTGGAGTGCTGTATGTGCAGAGAAGCATGCTACATGTAGCTGGAGTGCTGTATGTGTGCAGAGAAGCATGCTACGTGTAGCTGGAGTGGTGTATGTGTGCAGAGAAGCATGCTACGTGTAGCTGGAGTGGTGTATGTGTGCAGAGAAGCATGCTAGGTGTAGCTGGAGTGCTGTATGTGCAGAGAAGCATGCTACATGTAGCTGGAGTGGTGTATGTGCAGAGAAGCATGCTACGTGTAGCTGGAGTGGTGTATGTGCAGAGAAGCATGCTACATGTAGCTGGAGTGGTGTATGTGCAGAGAAGCATGCTACGTGTAGCTGGAGTGGTGTATGTGCAGAGAAGCATGCTACGTGTAGCTGGAGTGGTGTATGTGCAGAGAAGCATGCTACGTGTAGCTGGAGTGGTGTATGTGTGCAGAGAAGCATGCTACGTGTAGCTCGAGTGGTGTATGTGTGCAGAGAAGCATGCTACGTGTAGCTGGAGTGGTGTATGTGCAGAGAAGTATGTGCAGAGAAGTATGCTACGTCAACTGCTTTTATACAACCAGAAATGGCTGTATACCGTAGTTATTAACAACAACATCGTGGGCTGAAAGTGCCCTGAGGTTTAGTCTTTAATTTTCCAGCCTGATGATTTCAGAAACTGTGAGGACAGACACACATTTCACACTGCAGTAAACTGGAGAGGAGCAGCTCTTTTTGGTGTCATTTTGTGTTGCGCTGCAATCTGACATGAGTGGGTTTGTGTGATTTTGTGCGCTTTCAGGGTTATTATTAATGTTTGTGTTTGATATGTAAATTAGATGCTAATTCACCGCACTAATCAGCCCTCAGCCACCTGGAGGAGGGGGCGGAGATTATCCCCGAGTTATGTCACCTTGGCCCGAGCCTGTCAAATGTGTCAGGCGCACTCTGACGCAAAGCCCTCTATAATCACTATGGAGAAACTACACTTGTCTATTCTTAGAGAGGCAGACTTGCCATATATTTGTCATAACATGCTTTGCTGTAATGCTAATATGGTGAAACAAAAGTTAGTTCTTAATTATAGAGAGAAATGGTCAATGGTGATTATGGTCTGAGCTTATGTTCAGATGAAGCAGCGTTTTGGTTCTGAGCCCTCCTATGTTACTTCCTTTCTAAATAGAAACCAGAGGTCATTCCTACCCCTTGTCATTGAAGCAGGTCGGTTCAGAGCTATGCCAGGAGAGAATAGGCATTGTCTGAAAACAGGGGGTTTCAACTGATTGTGACCCAGAGACCACCATTCTGACTCAGAAGCACCATGAGAACCACCGTTGTGAGGAAAGGGGTTGAGATGACATGGAAACTACATTATTGAGTCCATGGTCAGAGACCACTTGCAATGCCTGCAATGCCTTCACGGACCACCTGTTGAAAACCCCTGATCTAAAAGATGTTGAAAATGAATTTCACTTCATGTTTTATTGTGCACTATGATGATTTGAGGATTGCCTTATTTGATGAAATGAGCTCTTCTGGGCAGATGAGGGCTGTAATTGTATTTCTAAACCCTTGAATAGAAGACAATCTCAGCTCTTTAACTCATTGAGTGCCAGCCACTTTTGGAGAACGGACGCTCCCAGTGCCAGAGTTTCAGAGCTTTTTTCAGTGATTTCTCGAGGCCCACAGAATATTGTGTGATATTACTATGTAAACAATGAACACGCAAAAAGAACGATGAGACTCTTTTCTATCATCAGCAAAAACAGGTTTATTGATATCATTTTCCGTTCTTTAGTTATCAGCCGGAGAAGATAGCTTGATTTAACAAAAAAGAGCCTTTTTTTTCTAGAAGCTGAGATAATGGCCCTTTTGTGAAATTAAACATTTCAAACACATCACTGACTCTGAAGCTAATTTTCTGATGTAGTCACACCTCAAAAATAATTTCCTTCAATAAAACAGTGAAGGCCAGGGAATTTTGTTTGGCAGAATAATATTTTTAGCTGCAACCAGCAGCGCTGGCCCCTGCGTGCGCTGCTGGTTGCAGTTTCTTGCTGGTCTTGATTTGCTGCTGGTGGGCATCGGATATTCTGGCTTGCGTTTGCCAACCCTGTCCTGCTGCCTGGGTCTGTCTGGGTGTTGTGTGTGTGCTGCTCTGCGTGCCCCCCCCCCCCCCCCCTCAACTGCACACTCCTCCTTATGGGAGGTGGCTCTCTGCTGAGTTTGCTCTGCACTGTGAAGGGTGCGCGACATCCAGCTTTTTTACAGCTTCCGCGTGTGTTTGTCACCGGCTCCTATGCTTCCAGTTGAGAATAACAACTCCACGGCTGATCATGCGAATGGGCTGTTGCAGCGGACATGGAGGAGCTCAATTGTGGGAGCAGATTGGCTGCTGCTGCTGCAGGCACATCTAACGTTAAAACGCTTCATGCATATCGATGCATACGGATGCGATGCGATTTCCGTTTCCCCAACGACTTATTCTCTGTTTTTCTCTGCCTTTCTGTTAACCTGGAGAGCACTGTCGCCACCTAAGGGTTCTGTAAAATAGGTTATAGACCTCCAATAGCTATAATAGTTGTACAGGAGATGCGGAAGGCTTTGATCGACGTCCCACCGTCAAAAAACGCATTGGACGTCGAAAGACGTCCGTGGCACTCTACGTCACTATTTAATTGGACGTCGAAAGACGTCCATGGCACTCAATGAGTTAAGTACAATTATGTCAGGTCTATGTGAGGTAACGGGTCTAATTATGAGGGTTGTTGTGTCCCACCTTGTATTATAGAGTCAACAGTCACGTGACTTTTCGTGACGTCATTGCCCCGGAAGTAAGTTCCCCATTCATTTTCTCCATAGACATTTTGAAAAATCTTTATATAACGAGTTTTAAGGCTGGAACCAAGCCAACCCGTGACCTACTGAATCATGTGACCTACTGAATCATGTGACCTACTGAATCAGGAGAGAGTGACCATAAAACATTCGGTTTGAGCAGGAACAAAAAACAACAGGGGGGGCGGGGGTGTTCCTGTCACGGCTCAGACAGCCCGCTGGAGACAGGGGGAGGAGCTTCGGTGTTCGGGAAATGAAATCTAGAAGACTAGTGCTTTTGTCCAGAGGGGCCGCTAAAATCAACACAAAATGAAAATTCCTTGTAGCAGCTTTAAATAAAGGAAACAATCGATCAAACAACCAAATACTTCCATCCTTTCCTTTTTCTCCCCTGCTTCTAGCCGAGGAGTCCGTTTCCTGCGAGAACCCCGGTCTCCCGGACAACGGCTACCAGATCCTGTCCAAGCGGCTTTACCTGCCCGCCGAGTCGCTCACCTTCGTCTGTTACCAAGGTTACGAGCTCATTGGAGAGGTTGCCATTAAATGCATCCTGGGGAAGCCGTCGTTTTGGAGCGGGCCACTCCCGCTCTGCAGGGGTGAGACTTTTGCAACATTAAGGTGCTTAAAGGGAACGTGTGCAATGGAACGCTCCCCGTTTCTGCACAGCTTGGGATTAACGCATGTAGACATGTAGTCTTATTCAAGGTATATTTTGCTCCATGCTTCTTGATACAGATCCAACTTGCACAGTGCATGCAATTCCAGGCAGCCATGTTCGGGTATAGAGAGGCAAAGTGGAATGTCACTTCCTGCTTCAGCACTGTACCAGAGATTTTCATCCGCCATTTATTTTCCCATAGACATATCGTAAAATGCTTATAAAATAGTTTTACTTCGTCGAACCAAAAGGTTCAGCTAACGCTATAATAGGGAGAGACCATAGAACATTTCACTCGGACTAAAACTTAAAAAAACAAGATCGAAACAATATTTTCTTTAAACCCGCATTTTTTTTACGTTTTGGTCCCAGTGAAATGTTATGCGATCTCTCCTGTTTCTAAATATATCTGTACTGTTGGGTTTGAACCAGTAAAACTATTTTTATACGCATTTTACGAAATGTGTATGGGAAAATAAATGGCAGATGAAAATCTCTGGTACAGTGCTGAAGCAGGAAGTAGGCGGTCACTTTGCCTCTCTATTACAAGTAGAAACCCCCACAGGAAGTGTGATGTAAATGTTCATAATGCACTGACTGACAGAATGATGTCTTGCAGCCAACCATGACTGCTTTGGCAACCATGCTTTGGAAGGTGAGTCTGTGGCCACACCACCATGTGTCTTCTAGTCTCACCAAACCCCAACAAACCACCATACATGCACCTCTCTGTCTATCTGCTCTGCCTGAATCAGCACACATCTCTGCCTGTTAGCCCGTTCCCACTGTCTCTATTTGTCCATTCATGTGTGATTTGACTCCAAGGTTCCCACACGTTAAACATCACATTCAATGCCCATCCAAGGCCCAATTCCGTAAAATCCAAGGACCCAACATGGCATAGTTTGAGACACACAGATGAAGGTTAATTACTGAGAATGTTCATGATGAGAACTAGCAGCTTTTCAGAAGCTCACAGACAATTAAAGAGAGAGAAAGGCTTGAATGTGTGAACACTTCTCAAGTGTGCTGTGTTACATGTTAAGTAAAAAGAAAACCAAAAGAACTTAAATTTCTATTCTTGCACAAAATATATAAATTCAAGCATTTTTAATGACGCATGTCTATTATCAAAAACGTTCAAGGCCTTGATTCCCCCCTTCAAATTCACAAACTTCATTACGTATTTCAAGGCCCCGTGGGAACCCTGAGATTCATCGTTTTCATGTAGCGTCCTTCAAACTTAGCTAAGGCACCCACTGTGTCCTTTACCGGCTTTTTCTGTGTTCCCTTGATAATATTCTGACTTTACTGTAATTAACCTTGATTCCATTTATGCACCGTCCGTCAGTTGCAGAGGCCACTGCAGGCTCCAGGCTGGATGGAGGGAACATCGCTCTGGCCATCTTCATCCTGGTCCTTTTGCTGTCTGTGCTGCTGGGAGGGGCTTATGTCTACGTCACACGGTAAGACTAGTGTCCTCTAGAGAGAGAGTGGTGTCAGTGGAGGACCAAAATGCGTGACTCATTAGCCAATGAACAGCCAGGAATGGGTCTCGCGCTACTTTTGAATGCTAAAATAAAGCTGATAATGTACAATTTGATTCAAGGGGGGAAAAACCCTTTCAGAGTACAACACAAACTGTCTATTTTGCTGCAACTCGACAGTGCTGCTTAATCCAGGACCTTACTTCCTGGAACTCTTGAGAGTAAAAAACTGGTCCATTGGAGTGAATGGAGATTTCGGGATTCTTCTATCTACACGGCTCTGGGTAAGACTACGTTATGCTGGGAGGGGCTTATGTCTACGCCACACGGTAAGACCGCATGTTGCTGGGAGGGGCTTATGTCTACGTCACACAGTAAGCCCAGAACCGTGTATATAGAAGAGTCGCGACATCTCCATTCACTCCAATGGACCAATTTTTTACTCTCAAGAGTTCCAGGAAGTAAGGTCCTGGATTAAGCAGCACTGTCGAGTTGCAGCAAAATGAACAGTTTGTGTTGTACTTTGAAAGTTTTTTTTTTCTTGAATCAAATTGCTTTATTTTAGCATTCAAAACTAGCGCGACCCTTTCCTGATAGATAACATTATTAGATTCCCTCAAATATGTCATCAAGCGAGTGTTATTTCTTTGTGACAAGCAACTGTTTTTTCAGCGTCAGAGTTAAGTTTGATGAGGAAATGCGCCACAGACCCTTGCACCCATAATCATTTTACAGCGGGGCATTCAAAAATAAGGTGGATATGAACAGCACTAAGACCTATATCACCAGGAGACATCGTCATCTTCATCTACCCATCATGGTTCACCTTAAAAGAGTTTTATTTACCGGTAAATAAAAGTTATATATAGTTATATATATATATTAAATATTCTGAAAGAATGAATACACCTATTAGGATATGACCCATATGACTTCAATAAACAATTACATCAATTCTAATAGAGTACCACAGGAATGAGTCTGGAAGACCTGGGTGTTCTTCCGGTTTCTACGTCTAAAATTAAATGGGATTTTGTTTGAAATAAGGTCTGTAGTTAACAAAAGTTTATGAAACAGTAAATTTTGTGTTCAGCAAGATAATTTTCCCAAATGAGGGCCACTTTTATGATATGCAAGGCGTAAATATGTTTTTTATGCGATTTTCAGAAAATGTCCTCATTTGTCAAGATTATCTTGAACACGAAGTTTGCTATTTCATGAACTTTTGTTGATTTCATGCATTTAACACATTGAGTGCCAGCCATTTTTTCAATCCTGTAGGTAAGTTGTGCCAGTTTTTTTTTTGAGGATTCTGGCTCATTTTACAACAGCCGAGGATTCTTTTCTGTTAAGACTTCGTGAACACCAATCATCTAAAAATAACTAATAGAATGTGTGCTTTCTCTGTCTAAAAGAGTTAGTTTGCAGAGTTAGTAGTTATGTAGATATTAGCCGTTGAGTACAGCATGGTTTTAGCGTATGAGACAGCAAGCTGAGATAATCGCAGTTTTGTGAAATTCAATCAAACAGCAGAACAGTCACCTGCCTGTGATTGTGGGTGCCATTGGGCGAGTCTGTATACTGTATTGTGTGTGTGTGTGTGTGTGTGTGTGTGTGTGTGTGTGTGTGTGTGTGTGTGTGTGTGTGTGTGTGTGTGTTCGCGCGTTGCTCCGCGGCTCTGGGGGGAGGGGATCTCTGTCCGTTCTTTGCCCCCGCGGCGTGTCTGTCTCCCGCTCTGTGTGTGCTCTCTCTCTCTCTCTCTCTCTCTCTCTCTCTCTCTCTCTCTCTCTCTCTCTCTCTCTCTCTCTCTCGGGACTGGGGGGAGGGGGAGAGAGAGGGAGAGAGTGTGTGTGTGTCTCCGGGCTCCTCCCTCCGTCTGTGCTGCGGGGGAAGGATTCTCCGCGGCCGTCTGGACTGTAAAACTGTTTCTTGAGGTTTGAGTAAGCTTTTGCGATTCTGGTCTTATTTATGCGCGGGGGTGCTCGAGTGTGTGTGTGTGCGCGCGCGCGCGCGCGTGTGTGTGTGTGTGTGTGTGTGTGTGTGTGTGTGTGTGTGTGGGATCGAGGGAGTTTTCGCCGAGCTGCTTCCTTGAAAATTACACTGTGGCTTTCTCCAGCGCGCTGGCTGGCTGCTCTGGCTGTGGCTGGCTGTGGCTTTCTCTGTCTTGGGAGAGAACTGTCGCCACTTAGTGGTCGGTAAAATAGATTATACACATTCTCTTCCTCCAATAGTGATATAGAAGACGTAAAAGGGGTGGATTGATGTCCCACCGTCAAAAAAAAAAAATGTTTATGTAAGACGAGATAGCTCGTCTATGGCACTTAACCGTTGGATTATGTAAGACGAGATATCTCGGCTATGGCACTCAACGTGTTAACTGAAATTCCCGTACAAAAATCACATTGACTTTTACACGTAGGAACCAGGAAGTGCTAAGACTTCTGGGTAAGCCCACAAAAATACATCATCCCTGCGGCACTCTAGTCCCTCTGCGAATTGAGTCACTGTGTGTTCTCTAATGGGGTTTTTTCTGCACCCCCTTATTCTGCCCATTAGGTGCCGCTATCACTCCAACTTGAGGCTGCCTCTCATCTACCCCCACCCTTACCGACAGATCACTGTGGAGACTGAATTTGACAACCCACTGTATGAGACAGGAGGGGTGAGTGGCTGATAACACTGCACTGAAACAACACAGGAGGGGTGAGTCTGATAACACTGCACTGAAACAACACAGGAGGGGTGAGTGTCTGATAACACTGCACTGAAACAACACAGGAGGGTGAGTGGCTGATAACACTGCACTGAAACAACACAGGAGGGTGAGTGTCTGATAACACTGCACTGAAACAACACAGGAGGGGTGAGTGTCTGATAACACTGCACTGAAACAACACAGGAGGGTGAGTGTCTGATAACACTGCACTGAAACAACACAGGAGGGTGAGTGTCTGATAACACTGCACTGAAACAACACAGGAGGGGTGAGTGTCTGATAACACTGCACTGAAACAACACAGGAGGGTGAGTGTCTGATAACACTGCACTGAAACAACACAGGAGGGTGAGTGTCTGATAACACTGCACTGAAACAACACAGGAGGGTGAGTGTCTGATAACACTGCACTGAAACAACACAGGAGGGGTGAGTCTGATAACACTGCACTGAAACAACACAGGAGGGGTGAGTCTCTGATAACACTGCACTGAAACAACACATGAGGGTGAGTGTCTGATAACACTGAAACAACACAGGAGGGTGAGTGTCTGATAACACTGCACTGAAACAACACAGGAGGGGTGAGTGTCTGATAACACTGCACTGAAACAACACATGAGGGTGAGTGTCTGATAACACTGAAACAACACAGGAGGGGTGAGTGTCTGATAACACTGCACTGAAACAACACAGGAGGGGTGAGTGTCTGATAACACTGCACTGAAACAACACAGGAGGGGTGAGTGTCTGATAACACTGCACTGAAACAACACAGGAGGGGTGAGTGTCTGATAACACTGCACTGAAACAACACAGGAGGGGTGAGTGTCTGATAACACTGCACTGAAACAACACAGGAGGGGTGAGTGTCTGATAACACTGCACTGAAACAACACAGGAGGGGTGAGTCTGATAACACTGCACTGAAACAACACAGGAGGGGTGAGTCTCTGATAACACTGCACTGAAACAACACATGAGGGTGAGTGTCTGATAACACTGAAACAACACAGGAGGGTGAGTGTCTGATAACACTGCACTGAAACAACACAGGAGGGGTGAGTGTCTGATAACACTGCACTGAAACAACACATGAGGGTGAGTGTCTGATAACACTGAAACAACACAGGAGGGGTGAGTGTCTGATAACACTGCACTGAAACAACACAGGAGGGGTGAGTGTCTGATAACACTGCACTGAAACAACACAGGAGGGGTGAGTGTCTGATAACACTGCACTGAAACAACACAGGAGGGGTGAGTGTCTGATAACACTGCACTGAAACAACACAGGAGGGGTGAGTCTGATAACACTGCACTGAAACAACACAGGAGGGTGAGTGTCTGATAACACTGCACTGAAACAACACAGGAGGGGTGAGTGTCTGATAACACTGCACTGAAACAACACAGGAGGGGTGAGTGTCTGATAACACTGCACTGAAACAACACAGGAGGGTGAGTCTGATAACACTGCACTGAAACAACACAGGAGGGGTGAGTGTCTGATAACACTGCACTGAAACAACACAGGAGGGGTGAGTGTCTGATAACACTGCACTGAAACAACACAGGAGGGTGAGTCTGATAACACTGCACTGAAACAACACAGGAGGGTGAGTCTGATAACACTGCACTGAAACAACACAGGAGGGTGAGTCTGATAACACTGCACTGAAACAACACAGGAGGGTGAGTGTCTGATAACACTGCACTGAAACAACACAGGAGGGTGAGTCTGATAACACTGCACTGAAACAACACAGGAGGGTGAGTGTCTGATAACACTGCACTGAAACAACACAGGAGGGGTGAGTCTGATAACACTGAAACAACACAGGAGGGTGAGTGTCTGATAACACTGAAACAACACAGGAGGGGTGAGTCTGATAACACTGCACTGAAACAACACAGGAGGGTGAGTGTCTGATAACACTGCACTGAAACAACACAGGAGGGGTGAGTGTCTGATAACACTGCACTGAAACAACACATGAGGGTGAGTGTCTGATAACACTGCACTGAAACAACACAGGAGGGTGAGTGTCTGATAACACTGCACTGAAACAACACAGGAGGGGTGAGTCTGATAACACTGCACTGAAACAACACAGGAGGGATGAGTGTCTGATAACACTGCACTGAAACAACACAGGAGGGTGAGTGTCTGATAACACTGCACTGAAACAACACAGGAGGGTGAGTGTCTGATAACACTGCACTGAAACAACACAGGAGGGTGAGTGTCTGATAACACTGCACTGAAACAACACAGGAGGGGTGAGTGTCTGATAACACTGAAACAACACATGAGGGTGAGTGTCTGATAACACTGAAACAACACAGGAGGGTGAGTGTCTGATAAGACTGAAACAACACATGAGGGTGAGTGTCTGATAACACTGCACTGAAACAACTGATGGCTATTGTCCAGCGCTTTGTTTGGATTCAATAGAAGGTAGAAGAAATAAACCCCTACAAACACAAACTTCAGAACAGAAAATCACATTTCAATATATAAAAATCACAGTTCATTAGATTCAAAACTCATACAAAAATGAAAGTGATGTACTTGTATTTGATGTACTGTATATAGTGTACAAAGGTCAATAAATATTTTCTTTTTAAATTTGTCACCAACCCGGTCTCACAGCAGGTTGTGTTGACAGTCATGTTGTTCAATCTATTGAATCGTGTAGAGTTGTTGCTCAATTAGTTTGGCCACTTTGCTGCGGTACTGCTGCAGTATTGCCACAGCAGTGAAAGTGGGGGCTTTTCTTTGTTCTTTACAGCAGACCCCCCTCACTGCTGCCACAGCAGCACATCAGACCCCCCTCACTGCTGCCACAGCAGCACAGCAGCCCCCCCTCACTGCTGCCACAGCAGCACATCAGACCCCCCTCACTGCTGCCACAGCAGCACAGCAGCCCCCCCTCACTGCTGCCACAGCAGCACAGCAGATCCCCCTCACTGCTGCCACAGCAGCACATCAGACCCCCTCACTGCTGCCACAGCAGCACATCAGACCCCCCTCACTGCTGCCACGGCAGCACATCAGACCCCCTCACTGCTGCCACAGCAGCACAGCAGATCCCCCTCACTGCTGCCACAGCAGCACATCAGACCCGCCCCTCACTGCTGCCACAGCAGCACAGCAGATCCCCCCTCACTGCTGCCACAGCAGCACACCAGACCCGCCCCTCACTGCTGCCACAGCAGCACATCAGCCCCCCCCCTCACTGCTGCCACAGCAGCACAGCAGACCCCCTCACTGCTGCCACAGCAGCACAGCAGACCCCCCTCACTGCTGCCAAAGCAGCACAGCAGCCCCCCCTCACTGCTGCCACAGCAGCACATCAGCCCCCCCTCACTGCTGCCACAGCAGCACATCAGCCCCCCCTCACTGCTGCCACAGCAGCACATCAGCCCCCCCTCACTGCTGCCACAGCAGCACAGCAGACCCCCCCTCACTGCTGCCACAGCAGCACATCAGCCCCCCCTCACTGCTGCCACAGCAGCACAGCAGACCCCCCCTCACTGCTGCCAAAGCAGCACAGCAGCCCCCCCTCACTGCTGCCACAGCAGCACATCAGCCCCCCCTCACTGCTGCCACAGCAGCACAGCAGCCCCCCCCCTCACTGCTGCCACAGCAGCACAGCAGATCCCCCTCACTGCTGCCACAGCAGCACATCAGACCCCCCTCATTGCTGCCACAGCAGCACAGCAGACCCCCCTCATTGCTGCCACAGCAGCACAGCAAGCCCCCAAAGTCTGCATTCCAACCATAAGTCACATTTAACGTTTTTGTTATTTAAACCATACCCCTAACATTAGCCAAGGTGTTTTAGGTGACTACACACAACCGCAACACAAGTTGTTAACGTTTTTAGATGGTGTTCATTTCACGTTTTAAAATTTGTGGTGGAGGCACATTTGCTAACAACGACAACACAACACAACCTGTCGTGAGACCATGTTATTTTCACAGTTGTCCAAACTGATATCTTATAAATCTCTCTCTCTTTCTCAGCAGGACACTCGTGAATATGAGGTATCGATATGAGAAGTCCTGCGCCAAGACATCTCTGAACTGAGACCGACCGCCCGTCCCCCGACCGCCCGTCCGCCCGTCCCAACCCTTCACCCCCCCCCCCCCCCCGCTCCTCCCAGGAGGAGGTGATGTAAATACAAACAGATGATGTCCAGACCCTTTCTGCCACATGACAGGAAACAGGAGAGAATGCGGAGCGCAGAGGAAGGGAGGAGAGAAGAGAAACCAGGTGGAGAGAGGTGGATGATGAGTAGATCAGAGGAAGGGAGGAGAGAAGAGAAACCAGGTGGAGAGAGGTGGATGATGAGTAGATCAGAGGAAGGGAGGAGAGAAGAGAAACCAGGTGGAGAGAGGTGGATGATGAGTAGATCAGAGGAAGGGAGGAGAGAAGAGGTGGACGATGTCGCCGGGGACCGGAGGGATAGCACAGTCTGGACTTTCATCCGTCCACATTGATTTCAGTGGGCGGGAGTACTTGCCTTGAAAAAAACATTCAGCCAATCAGCGTCGCCAAATCCAATCCAACTCCACTCGGAAGAACGGCCAAAATGACTTTTTCCCCGCTGAGAAACTCTGCTGCTGCATACTCTTGTTCTTGTTTAATTGTTGTTATTGAGTCTATTTCTGCACTTACGGCTGTGTTTACGTTAGCGCTCGTTGCTTCGGGAGACACCATTGCTGTTTTGCCAGCGGCGGCCCTGAGTGGCCCGGTCACATCATCAACTACGACGCAGTCCCTGATTGGCCCGGGTACAGGAAATCACTGTGGGCGGCTGGAAGTCCAGACTGATACGTGGAGCAAAACAGAATGTGAGACAAGACATAACCTGGGCGATGTGGGATGGGGGGACAGGACATAAGCTGAGCGATGTGGGATGGGGGGACAGGACATAAGCTGAGGGATGGGGGGACAGGACATAAGCTGGGGGATGGGGGGACAGGACATAAGCTGAGGGATGGGGGGACAGGACATAAGCTGAGGGATGGGGGGACAGGACATAAGCTGAGCGATGTGGGATGGGGGGACAGGACATAAGCTGAGGGATGGGGGGACAGGACATAAGCTGGGGGATGGGGGGACAGGACATAAGCTGAGGGATGGGGGGACAGGACATAAGCTGAGGGATGGGGGGACAGGACATAAGCTGAGGGATGGGGGGACAGGACATAAGCTGGGGGATGTGGGGACAGGACATAAGCTGAGGGATGGGGGGACAGGACATAAGCTGAGGGATGGGGGGACAGGACATAACCTGGGCGATGTGGGATGGGGGGACAGGACATAAGCTGAGGGATGGGGGGACAGGACATAAGCTGAGGGATGGGGGGACAGGACATAAGCTGAGGGATGGGGGGACAGGACATAAGCTGAGGGATGGGGGGACAGGACATAAGCTGAGGGATGGGGGGACAGGACATAAGCTGGGGGATGGGGGGACAGGACATAAGCTGGGGGATGGGGGGACAGGACATAAGCTGAGGGATGGGGGGACAGGACATAAGCTGAGGGATGGGGGGACAGGACATAAGCTGAGGGATGGGGGGACAGGACATAAGCTGAGCGATGTGGGATGGGGGGACAGGACATAAGCTGAGGGATGGGGGGACAGGACATAAGCTGGGGGATGGGGGGACAGGACATAAGCTGGGGGATGGGGGGACAGGACATAAGCTGAGGGATGGGGGGACAGGACATAAGCTGAGGGATGGGGGGACAGGACATAAGCTGAGCGATGTGGGACAGGGGCGTAGGCAGAAATTCAATTATGGGTGGGCCTTGATAAAATTGGTGGGGCAAGTGCATGACGAAATTTTGCGCGTGAAGCGCGCAAAATTCCTAGATGTCATGAAGTCGTCATGCATTAGACTCTGGAGATGATGTGCCCTGCGTTTTTAAGCTACAAAACCATTAGCTAGCAAGGCAGCAGCAAGTTTGCCTCTAGAAAACAACCAATAAAAAAAAAAAAAAATGGGGGTGGGCCAGGGCAAGAAGTAGGTGGGCCTGTGCCTACCCAGGCCCACCCGTAGAAACGCCCCTGATGTGGGATGGGGGGACAGGACATAAGCTGAGCGATGGGGGATGGAGGGACAGGACATAAGCTGAGCGATGGGGGATGGAGGGACAGGACATAAGCTGAGGGATGGGGGGACAGGACATAAACTGAGCGATGGGGGACAGGGTGACAGGACATTAGCTGAGTGATGTGAGATGGGGGACAGGACATAAGCTGAGCGATGGAGGATGGGGTGACAGGACATTAGCTGAGGGATGTGGGACAGGACATAAGCTGAGCGATGGGGGATGGGGGACAGGACATAAGCTGAGGGATGTGGGATGGAGGGACAGGACATAAGCTGAGGGATGGGGGATGGGGGACAGGACATAAGCTGAGCGATGGGGGATGGGGGACAGGACATAAGCTGAGGGATGGGGGATGGGGGACAGGACATAAGCTGAGCGATGGGGGATGGGGGACAGGACATAAGCTGAGGGATGGGGGACAGGACATAAGCTGAGGGATGGGGGACAGGACATAAGCTGAGGGATGTGGGACGGGGGGATTGATGCACTTGTAACTTTGTCTCACTTGCCAGTCGTTTAGCGGGAAAAGAATATTGGGATGAAATAAAGTTGAGGAAAAGAGAGGAGAGAGAAGAGAAGGGAAAGAATGATGAGGTCATTGTTTAGGGGCTAAACTGGCAGGTAGAGACGTGATTTATTTATCTTTTTTTTTTTACATCCACACTCTATCACGGAGTCGCTCTATCATGTCACTAAACGGTAATGACAGGGAGGACAGAGGAGGTCAATGGTTTACTTCATTCGTTTCCTTGTCAGTCAGACACAGGGATGGAAGCTGCCCCCCCCTCCCCTCCCCGCCTGCACATCATTTTCAAGGCTTTGTACTCCAGCCGGTCCAGTTCTGGTTTTAGCTGTAGTCCAGTGGTATTCAAATCTATGACTTAGGGGTCAGTGCACTGCTGGTTTCTGATTTCTCATGTGCAGTCCCAGAGGTTGCCATATTTGAATAGTGTAGCTGTAGTAACTGACCTACCTTCAAGTGCAAGCTCAGTCAACCCACCAGATGATGTCTTTATTTTATGGTACATGTGATGTTTTATGCAGATTGATAAACGTACATTTTCATTATGAGAAGAAGAATGTTACAAATTTCCCTAAATAAATGGCAAAACTTGAATAAAAAGTATAAAACAATCTTTCTAAATCTCTGCCCGACGGTACCTTCTTACACTGCACCGACACAGTGACTGTGTACACGGGCTATGGAGTGGAGCTGCAGGTACGCTTCACAAACACACACACACACGCAGGCACACACACACACACACACACACACACACACACAGCTGCCTGTCACTAACTGGCTGTTAACTCACTCACTTGTAAGTGTCAGCTGTAGTAAGATGGTGCTGAGGCTGTCGGGTGCTGTGTTGTAACTACATTATGTATATAGGCATTATCACACCTCAGAATCATGACGTGTGATGAACATGTGACCTGGTCTTGTTTCATAGATCACGCACTCCAATGCAACAAGTAAAGCTTACATGTAGAGGCACTATCATAGGGTGACTGATATCAATCAAAATGACAAAGCCCTAAAGTTAGTGACAGTCTCATCACTTATCAGGCTCTGACTCAGGGGCCCCTGAGTTCTTGGGGTTGGGGTGTGTGTGTGTGTGTGTGTGTGTGTGTGTGTGTGTGTTAGGGCATTCGCAGACTAGTCGACTAGTAAAACCACTAGTCGACACTGTGCTTAGTAGTCGACTAGTCGTTTTTTTTGTTTTTTTTTATCTTTAAGAAAGAACATGAGGTATTTACACGACATACATGGACTATCATATCCCATATCCCATATCCCCCACAAAGAACATCAAAACACAACAAAACAAAACAAGAAAACTGCATAAGATACACAATAATCCAAGAACAAACAAGACTATTGGACAAACAACCAAACAAAAACAATGCATTCAAAGTAAATACATACATAGATCTTGCCCTGTTGGCAGCTAGGAAATGCATAGCTTTAAATTGGAAAGCATCCAATTCCCCAGCTGTAGTTCACTGGTGGAATGAACTCTCAAGCTACCACACGTTGGATAACATTTACTACAAGAGCAAAGGCAGATTCTTAGACATCCCCAAAATATGGCAACCACATACAGAGTTTGACTTTAAGAACTTTTTACCCCAGTGTCATTAGGCTTATCAGGATAGGATCCTGAGCTAAAGCCGCCCCCCAGCCGCGTGAATGCCCTAGTGTGTGCGTGCATGGGAGTGTGTGTGTGTGTGTGTGTGTGTGTGTGTGTGTGTGTCACGCGAAGAACAGACAGAGAGAGAGAGAGACAGAGAGAGAGACAGACGATAGTCAAATTATAGTAGCCTATAGATGGGCCTTTTTCACTTCACACCCAATTCAACCATGTTGTGTCTAAAAGGCAGGAAGTAACACAGGTGCAAGCAAAACATTGGTCTTGAGTCAGACTTCACATCACTTCACTAGTACTGACACCTCGTGTTGGTGGACATTCCCCCAGAGATAAAGTGCTAATCTAAATATGATGATTATATATTCCATGCTAAGGTAAGCTTACTGAATGACACTAAAATACAACAGGACAAATAGAAACTGCAAACGCGGTAGTGAATGTGATTAACGTGGAAGCGGGAGGTTGCGGGCGGCTTGCAGCTTGCACGTCAGGTGGAAACCTGGATCGAAACATGGAAGTGAACCGGGGAAAGCGACCAGAACACAACTGAAAAACAACTAGAACTGAACTGAACTGAAACCTCAGCTGACACGGGCTTTTCAGCCTCAACCTCACTCAGCAGCTCAATCTGACTGGTTTGTCTCTCCATGCACAATAGGCGAGACTTGAGAAGGTGGAAAATATATTACAGAAAAAAAATGATATGGAAAAAAAAATCCAATACAATTTCCTATAGAAGTGAATATGTTGGTTCAACAAAAGACCTGTCAAAAGAGTGTTCAGTGAAAAAGGCTGGTGAACAGTGAGATCAAAATGACACAATGTCTGCATGGAGTTGAAGAAAGATTAAATCTTTTTATCAGTTTGTCTTTACAAAAGAATCAAAAGAGAAAGACTTGACTATGATTATTTTGCCTAATACTCATAACCATGTGAAGATGGTTCAATCAAGCACTGGCCTATCTGCAAGTGAAACTGTTTACTGCATTATGCAAACCAGTGTATCCTATTAGAGAGAGACACAACTAATATACTGTAGCAATCTGGTGACTCGATGTATAAAGCGAGCACGTGTGTCCTTGGCCAACGGGATTGTCCCTTTGGTCTGATGGTCATCCTGTTATACGCTTGTAAATGACCAGTGTTGGGGGTAACTCATTACAAAAGTAATATATTACATGTAATATATTACTTTTAGCAGTAACTCAGTAATACAACTTATTACTTATAGGATTTCAGTAATATTATACCAGTTACTTTGACAAGTAACTCAAGTTACAAATTGAGTTACTTTTTTTTAAATCAAAGCACATATTAAAAAAAGATACAATCATTTCCTAATCAAACTGTGTGTTTTTATGCAAATAACCACTATAGATGACAATAACAAAGGAAAAGGATAATATTTAGAATTTTGGATTGTTCACACTGACTTCAAGGCGGTTGAAATTATTTTTAGGGATGGTTCTGGGGCGGCGATGTCATTCTGCTGCTGCTGTTGTTTTGGTAAAAGTAATGCAAAAGTAGTGTAATAAGTAACCAGTTACTCTACACAGACAGTAATATTGTAAAGTAACTTATTACTTTCAAATGAAAGTAACTAGTAATATGTAGTATATTACATTTTGAAAGTAACTTGCCCAACACTGTAAATGACAGACCCGGGTTTGATACCAGCCTCGCCTGTGCCATTGATGTCAGAAGTGGGATGGGATGGCCGCACGGTCATCGGAGGTGCACGTCCCCCGGGTTGCGACAACATCACAAAATAAAGCAGGTCCAGTACCAACTTTCTGAAAGGTGGAGAGCTGAAGAGGCGGTGAGACTCAAACTGAACCAAACTGGTTTCCGAGAGGAAATGGGGTGTTTTTGGATTGAGGTTCTTGCAAAAGTATTTTTTGTCAATCTGGCTCCTGAGTAGGGCAAGGTTGAGTACCACTGTCACAACTCTGATCAGCACACGAGACTAAGGTTATGTATTTCCTATATATTTGTTATTTCATTAACAGAGCATGAGAACTTGGAATACACCATTTAATAATCCATCCACATACAAAGAAAATCTGCAAAATACCCAAAAGGCAGATTGCCAACATTTTCTCCCCCTTACTCATCAGACATATTTGCCTGCACAGGGGTTAAAGTGGGATTTGGCAGGTGATTTTCAAAAGAAAATGCATACGCATTTCACTTTAGTTTTGCATGCAGTTTTTTGCATGAATTATAAATGTGTTATTTTTGCCTATTTCTATTTGACTATTTCTGCATATCAGACCCCTAAACAATATTGGAATTGCAGAAATTGGGTGTGACTGGAAAGCTGAGACTCTTGTAAATTCAATTAGCTCAATTGTATTCATGTGTGATGATGTTTGTCCCCATATGGGGACAAACATCATCACACATGAATACTACTACATGTAGTAAAGGTATTTTAGAGACATCCTACATTGTGTCTTAAATGTGTGGTACAGTATGTGTGTGTTGAGGTTTAGCAATACAGTCATGTAAATCTGTGGTATTTATTGATTTAGTAAATTTCACTTTTTATGTTTGGGTCACCCAGGGGCATCACACTGGAGTCTGGGTCACCAGGGGCATCACACTGGAGTCTGGGTCACCCAGGGGCATCACACTGGATTAGAGAAAAGGATGGAAGCTTTCAAGAAATGTATTAGCGATTGTGAGAAACTAAATCGTTTTTCACAATCGCTAACACATAGGCTAGAATCCCGCCGGCGTATGACTCTATTGTAAGATGACGCTCCTCTTGTGGTGAGAGGAGGGGGCATCTGTATTCACCTTTGTAGCTCCGCCCACTTGACCCAGTCGTGTTATGATTTCCTGTTCAAAACACTGTCGGTTTTACCTGGTCACTAGTACTGTACGCAATATTTTTTTTGGGATGATGGCGAAGGCTATGTAAAGGCATAACCCGCCCCTCTCTGCCTCTGATTGGCGTCAAACTTCCATCCAAACACATTCACTTGGCTATATCCTGCATTACATCTCTTTCTACAGTCTGTGGTCAGACCGTCAGACTCAGTGGGTCAGACAGACATACAGCAGTTATGCTTGCTAGCCTGCATGAAACACGCCAGTGTGTTTATGTTTTTAATATAGTCATATATCTATGGTTTATAACGCTGCCGCTACTCTTGGCAGTGCACATATGTAGCCTATAGACAGAGAATTGTTCAAGGGTGATATAAAACAGGGTTATTTACAGGGAACTAGCAAGCGTAACTGCTGTCTGTCTGATTCTGACTCACTGAGTCTGACGGCCTGACCACAGTGTAGAAAGAGATGTAATGCAGGATAGCCAAGCGAATGTGTTTGGATGGAAGTTTGACGCTAGGCCAATCAGAGGTAGAGAGGGGCGGGTTATGCCTTTGCATAGCCTTCGCCATCATCCCAAAAAAAATGTTGCGTACTGTACTGTCACAATAGGAAGTAACTGGCTGAACTCTGTGTTGGAACATGAGGTGAATAGGCTAGGATAGAGAATCCCCTCTGCAGACCAAACTAGTATAGGAGAGCATTTGCTGCCGTTTTTCTTCAGATGGTGATAGTAAAACAACGTCGTCCGCAAACAGAAGTATATTTTCCTTTCCACACATTATCCCACAGTTTAAAGCACAAGTTAACAGGTTAAATTCCATTTGTTCTCACATGGATTCAGAACTGATTCACAGCCATGGTAATTTTGGCTAATTTGTTTTTGTAAAAGACCAGCTGTGAGCAAACTGAATGAAGGCAATCTGGTGCTAAAAACATTTTATTTCTTAATCCATATACAGAATAAATTGGCACAATACATTTTATTTATATAGCACATCTCTTCTTGTTCTCTTATAAAAGCAAAGTTTGCAATGTACTTTTATCATACGGCATAAAAGGGAGAATTGTAAAATATACAAAGGAGTTGCAAATTGTTAAAACATGTTAAAAATAAAACCACCACAATAAAATGTAAAACCTGCAAACCTACAGTCAGGGCCGGTTCCAGAACAAGATGACTAGGGATGCATCCTAGATAGGAAGGGGTGCAGATGCCCGGCCGAAGGCATGTTATTTTACTAAAAATAATACATTTTACCATCATTTCAAGTAGAATGATACCACCCAAGCAAGAATATTTCAAGTGTTTCAAGTGCTTTACTGAAATATTTGGACCATATAATGATAATACAATTATCTCAACCTTAAAAGGTTACATATAGGTGCCAAAAAGCCATAAATTCACATCAAAGAACAAGGAAAAACAACAATTATAATTCAAGTTTAAACAGTAAGTGTGCAGCTGCAGCATTTATTAAAAAAAAACACTTTTCAACTGAGCATGCAGACAATTAAAATAAGGGTGCAATGTGTGCTTTTGCACCTCCGTAGAACCGGGCCTGCCTACAGTAGGTCAATGTATTTTGAGGTGATTTCAAAGAGAATCAATCTAATGATAATCAATCTAATCTCTTATTTTATCTAAATTCCTCGGGCAGGATGTTGCATGATCTAATCTTGCTCACAAAAAATCACTTGAAGTCTTGAGTTGAGACTGTGGAAAAGAGGAGCTGGTAAATCTACACTTCTACTGGACGCTTCACAAATACTGATCCTGGTCCCAACAGACACTCATGTTCTGAAGCTCTGACAAAAATAGATGACAAAGTGCTTTACAAACAATCAAAGACAATCCCTTAAAAGGAGATGTCACCTCCTCTGTGTGAATGACAATGACAATCTTGGTGTGGGAGGTAAAGTCACAATATGTTTTCATTTGAGATGACACAATGTTAGAAGTCCATCACTTTTTCACAGACCCAGTTATGTGATGAGTCACAACTGACATCATTCCAGCTGTTTAGTTCTTTTTGCAAATTTGTGTTGACAACACAGTCCTGCTTCTCACCGTCGTAATGTCCACTGGGCTGACCTGCCTTCCAGAACCTGTTTAAAAAAAGAAACCAGTCAACTGTACTTTATGGAGAATAAGATGCACAATGCATTATCAGGCCAACCTGTTGACTGTTAAATAGGACTGAAGAATTAACGTCTTACCTGCTGCTCAGAGGTTTACCATCCACCCATTTCCAGACTCCCTCCTCATCTCTGTCACTCAAACCAATCCAAATTGTCTTGTTGAAGGAATTGATGAATTTCTGTTGAATTGTTTCAAATACAAATGACATCAACACACACGTGTGAAGCACTCAAATAAAGTGTGGAATGTAGGGGTGTCACAATATATCGTCCCACGAAATTTCGCGATAGTAAAACGTCACGATATGTATCGTTGAGATGAAATCTCATATCGTGAAAAAAAAAAAAAAAAAAAAAAATTTTTTTTTTCCCCCCCCCCTCCAAAAAATAGACTAAGAAACGTCTTTGTTTGTTAAAGTTCAATGTGTGGAAAGTAGTTCAGTTGAACAAGTCTCTGAAGAGACACATGAGAAGTTATACAGGAGAGAAACCATTCAATTGAGTTTCTGGCAAAACTGTTTACTTGACAGGAAAAACTGAAGATGCATAAAAAATAGATTAAGAAAAGTCTTGTTGTTTGAGTTTGAAGAAAAACTGAAGATGCATGAGAATTTATACTGCTGAGAAACCTTTTAGTTCAAAGTAAATCTAAGTGACGGTGTAACTCATTCTATTTCAAGATGAGCCTTATCTCCAATCTCATGTTTTTTCTAGTTGTTATTGTAATAACAATTTCCCACAACAGCATGTTTTGTATTTGTGCATTTCAAATAAAATACTACTTTTCCAGTCATATATTGTCATTATTCAAGTTTAAAAAAATATTGTTAAAATCGTATCGTATCGTATCGTTATCGTGAACCCAGTATCGTGATACGTATCGTATCGTGAACTGAGTGTATCGTGACACCCCTAGTGGAATGTCAAAGCTATAATCTAATTAATCCAATTCCTCTACAGAGATTTTTTTTTTTTTTTACAATTAAACAGAAACTGGGGTCATTTGACCACTTTTCTCTTTACCTGTTCTTCTTCAGTGTTTATGATGAGCAGGTCTGCTCCTCTCTTTATGCACTCCTGCCTGCTGTCCTCCCAGCTTCTTCCCTCAGTAGAAATGTAGTAAAAACTGCTGCTGAATAAGCTGCATCCTCCATCTTTACAGAGACGCTCTGCAAGAGGAGAGGATCTTTTAGCAATTAAAAGCATAATGCATATGCACACAAATGTACAGTACATGCAAGTTCGCCCCCCCCCCCCCCCCCCCCCCCCCCCCCCCACACACACACACACACAACTCACTGAGCTCAAACCAGGTCTTGTTGAGGGTCTTTGTGTTTTCAGCACAGGTCTTGTTGAGGGTCTGCAGTTCGTTGAGTGATTCTTCTTCTAGTCTTCCATCAGCCTTTGTATCTGCACAGGAAACAGGAAATAAAACTGGTTGAATTTTGGTAGAGACAAATATACCAAATGGATGCTGAAGAGGGCAAATCTAATGTGTGATAGAGGAAGTGAATGGCTCACAGTGGACCACAACGCCTATAAGAGCAGCCAGTAGGAGAAGACACATCAGCAGCAGACACACTACAGTCACCCTGCAGGCCTTCGTCACTGGCTGGATAACATCAGCTGGAAGAACAAGACAGACCGGCCATGGTTTATTAACAGATAGATACTTTATTGATCCCCTTGGGGAAAGTTGGGTGTCCACGCAGCTCATACAGTCTGATAAAAACATAAACACAGATTAAAATGACAAGACACATTAGAAGAGAGGAATAAAGTAAACACAGGCGTTAAAACCAGGGTTATCTTAAAATGAGTGTTACGTTCCTAAGTTTGACCAGGGGAGAAAGGATGTAACATATGAAACACAACAAACCAGGGGACAAAGGAGACGGATCATTTACAATAATCAGGTTTTATTACTAAAATAAGGTTAAATAAAAAAAAGGTACAAATTGGACCAACACAGGACTGCTTCCTGAAACAGAGGAAGAGTGGCTAATAACACAAAAGCTATGATTAAACAAATAGACTGACCACACTCTCGGAGAGAGTCACCAGGCACCCCACTCTCAATCTGAGAGTCACACTCTCTAGAAGAGTTGAGAAAGCTTTCTTTGACCGACACCGATCCACAAGTGCTAAGCACCACGCACACAGGGCGGCTTTAGCTCAGGAGGTAGAGCGGGTCGGCCAATGACGCAAGGGTTGGCGGTTCGATCCCCGCTCCCTCCCAGCTGCTGTCGCTGTGTCCTTGGGCAAGACACCTAACCCTCCTTGCTCCCGATGGTGTGTAGGCACCCTGCGTGGCAGCCTGCCGCCATCGGTGTATGAATGGGTGAATGTAGACTATCTACTGATTGTAAAGCGCTTTGGATAAAAGCGCTATATAAATGCAGGCCATTTACCATTTACAGTACACAATGCTGTGTGCAACACAGTTTTGGGAAGCCCCAACACACAGCTCGAGAGGAACAATCAAGGAACAATCAAGCACAGACACTCCCACGTAACAATGAGATAAAAACATAAAAACGACATGGAGTCATAGAGAAAAATAGTAAAAAAAATAATTAAATCTGATAAAAAAAAGTGCCAATAAAGAATTATATTAAAAAGTCCAATAGTGTAGTAAAAATTATGAAAATTGCACTAGTTCCAGGTCCCGTTATTGCACAGTCCACGCATGTAATGTAATGAATTGATTGCACCAGAGTCCAGTCTGATGGCTGTGGGGACAAAGGACCTCCTGAAGCGTTCCGTCCTGCAGCGCAGTGAGAGGAGCCGACCACTACCTCTGCTTCTCTGGCCTGTCAGTGAGAGGAGTCGACCACTACCTCTGCTTCTCTGGCCTGTCAGTGAGAGGAGTCGACCACTACCTCTGCTTCTCTGGCCTGTCAGTGAGAGGAGCCGACCACTACCTCTGCTTCTCTGGCCTGTCAGTGAGAGGAGCCGACCACTACCTCTGCTTCTCTGGCCTGTCAGTGAGAGGAGTCGACCACTACCTCTGCTTCTCTGGCCTGTCAGTGAGAGGAGTCGACCACTACCTCTGCTTCTCTGGCCTGTCAGTGAGAGGAGCCGACCACTACCTCTGCTTCTCTGGCCTGTCAGTGAGAGGAGTCGACCACTACCTCTGCTTCTCCGGCCTGTCAGGTGTGGAGAGGATGGCTGCCATGATCCATTATGGCCTGCACCTTGTGGTGTATGCCTCCCTCCACCACAGTCCCCAGGGAGTCCAGCCTTCTTCACAAGCTTATCCAGCCGACATAAGCACCGGAGGGACTGTTACACAGCTACTGAATATTGCTGTTCATCACAACATGACTGGCTATTTTCTGATTTTGATCTGCGTGTGTGTGTGTGTGTGTGTGTGTATTACTCACCTAGCTGCTGATCTGGTGTGTTCTCCGTATTTGATCTGGGGTCACGACCCCCATAGTTGTCTAAACTTTCATAGTCCACGACGTTACTTTCATAGTCCACGACGTTACTTTCATAGTCCACTACCCTCTCCTCCACCTCGTTGCTCCCTCCAGCTGTGACTAAGGCTCTCTCTTCTCTCTCTCTTAGACGCTCCTCTTTTTCCAGAGGATTGGCATAGATGTGAACGTGCTCAGACATCTCCATCTTCTGTCTCAATCATCAGCTACTCTGTGTGTGTCTGCGTGTGAGTGAGTCTGAAACCACTGAACAACACAGAGAAACAAAGAGCTGTGTTAAAATAGGATGAGGTTTCATAGAAGCATAAATATAGGCATTATCACACCTCCCAGAGAAACATGACGTGTTTCAAACATGTGACCTGCTGTTGTTTCACAGGCATTTCATAGAAGGAAGTACGGTAAGTACATTACATAGATACGAAGCGGGTGTGTGGGACGGGTCACGAGGAGCTGGATAGATGACTCAGCCCTTTGACAGCAGTATTATAGGGTGACTGATATAAATGATTAAGGACATAAGCTACATGTTAACTGTGACACTTATTTTGTTGTGAATATATCTCCCTGAACAGATCTCCTCACCAACCTATGTTGTTTGGTTAGCATAACTTCTATCTAGCTGAGCTGAGTACCCCCCCCCCCCCCCCCAAAAAAAGACAAAGACAAAATGTAAATGAGATGTGTTGAATAATTTGCTAGAAAATACCAAAAAATAGATCTGTAAACCTGTAAATGTAAATATCGACTGACCAGACACACACACACGCACGCACGCACACACTGTGGATGATTACAGACCCAGGGACCCGAGCTTGGGGAGTATGGAACTTCCTCTATCACACATTAACTAACTAACCCTAAGCCTAAATTTAACCAGTTTTACTTCCTGTTTCCTGTGCAGATACAGAGGCTGATGGCAGCCTCTCAAGGTGCAACTCCACATCCTGCAACCTGCAGACCCTCAACAAGACCTGTGCTGAAAACACAAAGACTTGGTTTGAGATCAGTGAGTCTTGACACACACACGCACGCGCACACACACACACACACACGCACGCACACACACACGCACGCACGCACGCACGCACGCACACGCACACACACACACACACACACACACACACACACACACACACACACACACACACAGACACACACACACAGGCATACAGTATTTGCATAGGCCTACACATGTGTACACACATTCAGATGTGTAAACAAGCTGTACAGTTTTGATACATTTGAATTCTTCACTGGGGCCTCAGGGGCTGTTTGTACTCTGCATACATGATAATTGCATAAACAGAAATCTTCTCATCTAATCACTTAGCTGCTGATTGGATCTGTCGTGTGAATTAGCTGATTAGAGCTCTCTGATTACTGTAATTGGTTCTCATCTCATTGGATATGGGAGTTTGTAGTGTGTGTGTGTGTGTGTGTGTGTGTGTGTGTGTGTGTGTGAGAGCGCGCGTGTGTGAGTGCCTTCATTGTGACACTTATTTGGATCAATTTGACAGCAACTGAAAGCAGTAGCCCCATCTGTCTCATTAATCCCACCCATCTAGTCCCTTTACATCAGGAAGACAGAATAGAATAGAACAGAATAGAATAGAACAGAATAGAATATATTAGAATATAATCCAGTTTCTTATTCATAGAATTTTGTTGACATCACACAACTGTTGCGGCGCCATCTTGAGGACCATTTTTAAACAAGATGCCCTCTGTTGCACAGTTGGAAATAGAGTGTAACATTAGTGTCAAACAAACGTTAATATCTCAAACATTATACATCGTATCACTTATATTTTGATGTTTTGGGTGAGAGTAGCAGTAGCTGAATGGTTTTATGTATCAAATATGCATGTAGTGTTAAAGTTGTGTGAACTGTCAAAAGTACAGCCTGAAAAGTCTGTTAGAGTGAATTGTGACATCACACACTCAAGGCTGGCTTCATAGGATCCCATTATAAAGGTTTAAAAACATAAACAAAAAAGTAAACAAACTGAGATTTCTCTAAAAATTACAGAAGATATCAAAAAGCTGAATAGGAGTAATAAAGTAATACAAGTGGTGACCAGTTTAAAGTTTGAACAGAGTTTGTAGTACAAACACATTTGCTAGAAAATACCAAAAAATAGATCTGTAAACCTGTAAATGTAAATATCGACTGACCAGACACACACACACGCACGCACGCACACACTGTGGATGATTACAGACCCAGGGACCCGAGCTTGGGGAGTATGGAACTTCCTCTATCACACATTAACTAACTAACCCTAAGCCTAAATTTAACCAGTTTTACTTCCTGTTTCCTGTGCAGATACAGAGGCTGATGGCAGCCTCTCAAGGTGCAACTCCACATCCTGCAACCTGCAGACCCTCAACAAGACCTGTGCTGAAAACACAAAGACTTGGTTTGAGATCAGTGAGTCTTGACACACACACGCACGCGCACACACACACACACACACGCACGCACACACACACGCACGCACGCACGCACGCACACGCACACACACACACACACACACACACACACACACACACACACACACACACACACACACACACACACACACACAGGCATACAGTATTTGCATAGGCCTACACATGTGTACACACATTCAGATGTGTAAACAAGCTGTACAGTTTTGATACATTTGAATTCTTCACTGGGGCCTCAGGGGCTGTTTGTACTCTGCATACATGATAATTGCATAAACAGAAATCTTCTCATCTAATCACTTAGCTGCTGATTGGATCTGTCGTGTGAATTAGCTGATTAGAGCTCTCTGATTACTGTAATTGGTTCTCATCTCATTGGATATGGGAGTTTGTAGTGTGTGTGTGTGTGTGTGTGTGTGTGTGTGTGTGTGAGAGCGCGCGTGTGTGAGTGCCTTCATTGTGACACTTATTTGGATCAATTTGACAGCAACTGAAAGCAGTAGCCCCATCTGTCTCATTAATCCCACCCATCTAGTCCCTTTACATCAGGAAGACAGAATAGAATAGAACAGAATAGAATAGAACAGAATAGAATATATTAGAATATAATCCAGTTTCTTATTCATAGAATTTTGTTGACATCACACAACTGTTGCGGCGCCATCTTGAGGACCATTTTTAAACAAGATGCCCTCTGTTGCACAGTTGGAAATAGAGTGTAACATTAGTGTCAAACAAACGTTAATATCTCAAACATTATACATCGTATCACTTATATTTTGATGTTTTGGGTGAGAGTAGCAGTAGCTGAATGGTTTTATGTATCAAATATGCATGTAGTGTTAAAGTTGTGTGAACTGTCAAAAGTACAGCCTGAAAAGTCTGTTAGAGTGAATTGTGACATCACACACTCAAGGCTGGCTTCATAGGATCCCATTATAAAGGTTTAAAAACATAAACAAAAAAGTAAACAAACTGAGATTTCTCTAAAAATTACAGAAGATATCAAAAAGCTGAATAGGAGTAATAAAGTAATACAAGTGGTGACCAGTTTAAAGTTTGAACAGAGTTTGTAGTACAAAGTATTAAAGAGTAGTTTGAGTTCAAAGAGGACATGGTTTGAATAGTCCTCCCATAAACTTACATTGTAAAACAGGTACTAAAAAGTTGTGTGCTGTTTCGGTCCTCAAAATGGTGGCCACAACAAAAATATCACATGAAACACATTGTTTGTTTTCATGGCATGTCTTTTATATTATGATTTTGTACAGTTTATTCCTATTATTAAGCTGTGGTACCTATTAATTAATTTGATACCTTTGTTTTGTAAAGTGCTGTTGAAATAGAAAGTTAAGTTTTTGTCCAAATGCTATAAAAATAACTACAGACCATCTTGGTGATGGGATCACACCAGCCACGACTTAAAAAACGAATGTGGGTCAGAGGTGTGTGTTTTTTTGGGGGGGGGGGGGCAATGTGGGAGGCCGGCCCCTTTGCTCACCATGCCTTCATTTGATGTCAACTACATACCTAAACCAGGGTAGCATTTCCAAACTTCTGTCAGACGATATTTGACATCTGATTACACAAGGACGTCACTGTGTTGAAAAGTGGCGGGGACATGTCCCCATTGTAAAGGACACGTATCATACGTGTCCCACCACAATTTGGAGGTTTAATGGTGTATTTAGGACTAGCCTATGTGTGTTCACATACCTGCTGGGCTCAGATCTCAGATCTTCTGTCCTTTTCCGTTCCGTTGACACAGGTGCTCTCCATGGTTCTGAATCTGCTAGGAGCGCCGCACTCAAATATCATACATTAATTTGTATTGTTCTGAGCCGTACTGCTGCAAATCTAGAATTTTTTCTGTTCTGCTGGGGGACCAGTTACTGGGCATCATTGAAAGACTTTATAGCTTATGGTTTGAATCCGTTCCTTCTAAATGCGTTTCAAAAGGTGGTTATTAGTTGTAGCAGCTGCATTTAATTCACATCTATGTTAGAGGTCTGGAGCAGAGAACAGCAAAGCTGCTCTATAGTGACAACATAAGGGCTGTCTCCTGTGGGGCCACATGAGAAACCCAGATTGTTGTGGGGGGGGTGGGTTAACATGCTGTAAACGCAAATTGTATCACTAGATTATAGGAAACATACTGTGCACTTGTTCTTCAGCATTTATTATATTGAAAATCACTTTAAACAGCCAAATTAGGTCATCTCATTTGACTTTTCTAGTGTCATCAGAAGTAAAATGGGTGTAGTTTATCTTATACCTCCCGGTCGTGTCCCCTGGGCCGTATAATGCTCAGTTCTGATCTATATTGTGAAGAGATTGACTGTTGAGAAAAAAATCCAGAATTTTAAGAGCAAACATTTGTACCCATCATAAGTGACAAATACCATGGAACTACAGTATGTACCCATCTCAAATACCATGGACCTTAACTGGGTGACAGCAAAAAGCCCTTTCATATATTAGAACTATTTAACTCCCAATATTTTCATAGGCGTGCTTTGAAGGTCCCGTTGAGACAACACCATCAAGATAGCCAACATGTTTTTCTCAATGGATTTTACAACTTTACGATCTAACCCAACCTCATGCTGTAGTTGAATCTCCTCAGATACAGAATGCACTACCATGACACTAGTTATCCAAAACTTATATTTAAATGTCAAGATAAAGTTTGGGGTAAAGTGAAATGACTAAAAACCCAATGAAAGAGACAAAAATCATCATCAGGAATGCTCAACATTTATTGGAGTTAACGAGTGAAAGCAGGGTAAAGGAGGAGGGAATTAAAAGTTAGAAGAGAACACATGATACACTGTTAGGAGCAGAAGGCAGAAGCTGCTCAGTTTCCACCGCGGAGACGCAGAACCAGGTGGAGGGTGGACTCCTTCTGGATGTTGTAGTCAGAGAGGGTGCGACCATCTTCCAGCTGCTTACCGGCGAAGATCAGACGCTGCTGGTCAGGAGGGATGCCTTCCTTGTCCTGGATCTTGGCCTTGACGTTCTCAATGGTGTCACTTGGCTCAACCTGTAGAGAGTTTGGTTGTGTATTAGCTTACATTAGCTTTAGGAAAATAGGCTGCTTTGGATAGCATGAGGGATTTCACACACGTACCACTTTATTCACCTACTTGTCAACCGTTCAATGCCTGATCTCTACAACACTATAATCTCTCATAGTTAAACAAGGTACCAAGTCGTTACTGAAGAGACAAGCTACTTGTCAGAGATTAGACTGGGAGTGGCAGTCAACCTGATGTTGTAACAGTCTTATTATAAACAAGAAGTGCCACCCAGCGACTTAAGTCTGTTACTGCAACCAAACAACGTTCCAAAAATAACAGTAGGCATATTTGCAACTGTTACAGACCTCCAGAGTGATGGTCTTGCCAGTCAGGGTCTTCACGAAGATCTGCATGCCTCCCCTCAGACGGAGCACAAGATGGAGGGTGGACTCCTTCTGGATGTTGTAGTCAGAGAGGGTGCGGCCATCTTCCAGCTGCTTACCAGCGAAGATCAGACGCTGCTGGTCAGGAGGGATGCCTTCCTTGTCCTGGATCTTGGCCTTGAGGTAAGGATGGACAATAAATTAATATTATTATTAATAATCTTTCAATAAATATTTACAGCATCAGTCACCGACCGACTGCAGTGCCCTTTCATTACAGGGTGCTGAGTTAGTGCAATGCATTTAAGCAGAATGCAATAGACTTCGCACATTCATTTTTCAGACATGTTTGTAGGTGCAGACGTCCATTGTAACAAAGGGCGTTCTTGGCAGTTTTCCCCTTGGCCCCCCTTGACTAATATCGTAATAATTATCCTATTGACTGATATGAAGTTTGATTTTGGCTACATCGTCCAGCCCTACCTTGACGTTCTCTATGGTGTCACTTGGCTCGACCTCCAGAGTGATGGTCTTGCCAGTCAGGGTCTTCACAAAGATCTGCATGCCTCCCCTCAGACGGAGCACCAGGTGGAGGGTGGACTCCTTCTGGATGTTGTAGTCTGAGAGGGTGCGGCCATCTTCCAGCTGCTTACCAGCGAAGATCAGACGCTGCTGGTCAGGAGGGATGCCTTCCTTGTCCTGGATCTTGGCCTTAACGTTCTCAATGGTGTCACTTGGTTCAACCTGTAACGAGTTTGGCTGCGTATTAGATTAGGGAAATGGGCTGCGCCTGGATAGCATAGCGATAGCATGAGGGATTTCACACTTTATTCACCTATAGTTGTCAACCATACAATGTCGGGTCTCTACGACACTATAATTTCTCATTATACAAGGTACCAAGTCGTTACTGAAGAGACAAGCTACTTGTCAGAGATTAGACTGGGAGTGGCACTCAACCTGATGTTGTAACTCCGCCTCAATATAAACAAGCGCCACCCAGCGACCTCGTCTGTTACTGCAACCAAACAATGTTCCGAAAACAACAGTAGGCATATTTGCGCCTTGTTACAGACCTCCAGAGTGATGGTCTTGCCAGTCAGGGTCTTCACAAAGATCTGCATGCCTCCCCTCAGACGGAGCACCAGGTGGAGGGTGGACTCCTTCTGGATGTTGTAGTCAGAGAGGGTGCGGCCATCTTCCAGCTGCTTACCAGCGAAGATCAGACGCTGCTGGTCAGGAGGGATGCCTTCCTTGTCCTGGATCTTGGCCTTGAGGTAAGGATGGACAATAAATCCAAATGATCAGTCACAATAAAATATGACTGAATTACAATATTTTTTCTACATGATATTTTCAACAATTATTTACAGCATCAGTCACTGACTCGGTGCAGTGCCCTTTCATTACAGGGTTGCTGAGTCAGTGCAATGCAAATGGTAAATGGTCTGCATTTATATAGCGCTTTTATCCAAAGCGCTTTACAATCAGTAGGTAGTCTACATTCACCCATTCATACACCGATGGCGGCAGGCTGCCACGCAGGGTGCCTACACACCATCGGGAGCAAGGAGGGTTAAGTGTCTTGCCCAAGGACACAACGACAGCAGCTAGGAGGGAGCGGGGATCGAACCGCCAACCCTTGTGGCATTGGCCGACCCGCTCTACGTCCTGAGCTAAAGCCGCCCCAAGCAATGCAAGACTTGTTTGTAGGTGCAGACATCAGTTTCAACAAATGGACATTCTTGACAGTTTTCTCCTCTCCATTCCAAGGTTCGTACAGCTTTTCAAGTCAAATTCAAGCACTTTCAGAGCAATGAGAGCAGATGGTCGCCCTCATGATGTGGAGTGGAGCGGAGCTGAACAGAAAAACTGCCCTTTTCATTTCGGGGCCCATGGTCAGTCCAGCTCCGGTCCACTCCTCTTGTGTGAGAATGCCAGGAGACAATGAATATCACGACAGCATCATCTCATTTCAGGTATTAAAAGATTTTTGGTTTACATGAGTGATTGTAATGTGTAGCTGAAACACCAGATTATGTTGAAAATCAAGCACTTTTCAAGGAGGATATTCAAATTCAAGCATATTCCTAACCTTGAAGATATGACTGTTAAAATCAAGCATATTCCTAACCTTGAAGATATGACTGTTAAAATCAAGCATATTCCTAACCTTGAAGATATGACTGTTAAAATCAAGCATTTTCCAAACTTTGTATGAACCCTGGTCTTGATAAGTGTTTGACTAATATCGTAATAATTACGGTATCTACTGATATGAAGAAGTATATTGTGATATAGATTTTGGCTATATCGTCCAGCCCTACCTTGACGTTCTCTATGGTGTCACTTGGCTCAACCTCCAGAGTGATGGTCTTGCCAGTCAGGGTCTTCACAAAGATCTGCATGCCTCCCCTCAGACGGAGCACCAGGTGGAGGGTGGACTCTTTCTGGATGTTGTAGTCAGAGAGGGTGCGGCCATCTTCCAGCTGCTTACCAGCGAAGATCAGACGCTGCTGGTCAGGAGGGATGCCTTCCTTGTCCTGGATCTTGGCCTTGAGGTAGGAATGGACAATAAATTAATATTATTAATAATCTTTTTTATACATCTCCGATATTTTCTATAAATATTTACAGCATCAGTCACCGACCGACTGCAGTGCCCTTTCATTACAGGGTGCTGAGTTAGTGCAATGCATTTAAGCAGAATGCAATAGACTTTGCACATTCATTTTTCAGACATGTTTGTAGGTGCAGACGTCCATTGTAACAAAGGGCGTTCTTGGCAGTTTTCCCCTTGGCCCCCTTGACTAATATCGTAATATTTATCCTATTGACCGATATGAAGTTTGATTTTGGCTACATCGTCCAGCCCTACCTTGACGTTCTCTATGGTGTCACTTGGCTCGACCTCCAGAGTGATGGTCTTGCCAGTCAGGGTCTTCACAAAGATCTGCATGCCTCCCCTCAGACGGAGCACCAGGTGGAGGGTGGACTCCTTCTGGATGTTGTAGTCTGAGAGGGTGCGACCATCTTCCAGCTGCTTACCAGCGAAGATCAGACGCTGCTGGTCAGGAGGGATGCCTTCCTTGTCCTGGATCTTGGCCTTAACGTTCTCAATGGTGTCACTTGGTTCAACCTGTAACGAGTTTGGCTGCGTATTAGATTAGGGAAATGGGCTGCGCCTGGATAGCATAGCGATAGCATGAGGGATTTCACACTTTATTCACCTATAGTTGTCAACCATACAATGTCGGGTCTCTACGACACTATAATCTCTCATTATACAAGGTACCAAGTCGTTACTGAAGAGACAAGCTACTTGTCAGAGATTAGACTGGGAGTGGCACTCAACCTGATGTTGTAACTCAGCCTCAATATAAACAAGCGCCACCCAGCGACCTCGTCTGTTACTGCAACCAAACAATGTTCCGAAAACAACAGTAGGCATATTTGCGACTTGTTACAGACCTCCAGAGTGATGGTCTTGCCAGTCAGGGTCTTCACAAAGATCTGCATGCCTCCCCTCAGACGGAGCACCAGGTGGAGGGTGGACTCCTTCTGGATGTTGTAGTCAGAGAGGGTGCGGCCATCTTCCAGCTGCTTACCAGCGAAGATCAGACGCTGCTGGTCAGGAGGGATGCCTTCCTTGTCCTGGATCTTGGCCTTGATGTAGGTAGGGGTGGACAATAAATCCAAATGATCAGTCACAATAAAATATGACTCAATTACAATATTTTTTCTACATGATATTTTCAACAATTATTTACAGCATCAGTCACTGACTCGGTGCAGTGCTCTTTCATTACAGGGTTGCTGAGTCAGTGCAATGCAAGACTTGTTTGTAGGTGCAGACATCCGTTTCAACAAATGGACATTCTTGACAGTTTTCTCCTCTGCATTCCAGGGTTCGTACAGCTTTTCAAGTCAAATTCAAGCACTTTCAGAGCAATGAGAGCAGATGGTCGCCCTCATGATGTGGAGCGGAGCTGAACAGAAAAACTGCCCTTTTCATTTCGGGGCCCATGGTCAGTCCAGCTCCGGTCCACTCCTCTTGTGTGAGAATGCCAGGAGACAATGAATATCACGACAGCATCATCTCATTTCAGGTATTAAAAGATTTTTGGTTTACATGAGTGATTGTAATGTGTAGCTGAAACACCAGATTATGTTGAAAATCAAGCACTTTTCAAGGAGGACATTCAAATTCAAGCATATTCCTAACCTTGAAGATATGACTGTTAAAATCAAGCATTTTCCAAACTTTGTATGAACCCTGGTCTTGATAAGTGTTTGACTAATATCGTAATAATTATCTACTGATATGAAGAAGTATATTGTGATATAGATTTTGGCTATATCGTCCAGCCCTACCTTGACATTCTCTATGGTGTCACTTGGCTCGACCTCCAGAGTGATGGTCTTGCCAGTCAGGGTCTTCACAAAGATCTGCATGCCTCCCCTCAGACGGAGCACCAGGTGGAGGGTAGACTCCTTCTGGATGTTGTAATCTGAGAGGGTGCGGCCATCTTCCAGCTGCTTACCAGCGAAGATCAGACGCTGCTGGTCAGGAGGGATGCCTTCCTTGTCTTGGATCTTGGCCTTGACGTTCTCAATGGTGTCACTTGGCTCAACCTGTAAAGAGTTTGGTTGTGTATTAGCTTACATTAGCTTTAGACAAATAGCCTGCTCTGGATAGCATAGGGGATGAATAAAGTGGTACGTGTGGGAAATCCCTCATGATGAGGGATTTCCCACACATACCACTTTATTCACCTACTTGTCAAATCATACAATGTCTAGTCTCTATGACACTATAATCTCCCATTATAGTTTAACAGGTACCATTACTGAAGAGACAAGCTACTTGTTGGAGATTAGATTGGCACGCAACCTGTTGCTGTAACTTAGTTTTATAAACAACTAGCCCCACCCACCCAGCCCCACCCAGCTTAATCTGTTACTGCAACCAAACAATGTTCCGAAAAGCACAGTATGCATACTTGCGACTGTTACAGACCTCCAGAGTGATGGTCTTGCCAGTCAGGGTCTTCACGAAGATCTGCATGCCTCCCCTCAGACGGAGCACAAGATGGAGGGTGGACTCCTTCTGGATGTTGTAATCTGAGAGGGTGCGGCCATCTTCCAGCTGCTTACCGGCGAAGATCAGACGCTGCTGGTCAGGAGGGATGCCTTCCTTGTCCTGGATCTTGGCCTTGACATTTTCAATAGTGTCACTTGGCTCAACCTCCAAAGTGATGGTCTTGCCAGTCAGGGTCTTCACAAAGATCTGCATGGTGACACTGCGGGATGAAACCACAATTAAATGAATGGTGGACAGCACATGAAATGCTCCTTTAAACTAAAAAAAACAGAATATTGCTATTGAAATGGCATAACTCGTGGCAACAATGGCAGTCAACTGTAATATAGGCTAGGCTAGCACATATAAGCTATTTCTGGCAACTTATCAAATGATGTCAAGGTTCGTGACAACATAGCTCCTCCTCCTAGAAAGGGCAGTGGTGTGCTGACGTCCATTATGTCAATCATTTAACCTAAGGGGCCTCACATTCCAACGTTTTGTAAGTTAGGTAGGTAGGTTATTTAACTATCCCCCAGTATCCCCAACTATCAAGCGGCCGGTGCTTTGGTTAACGTTAACGTTAGCACCGGCGGCCGCTTGATAGTTAACGCTTGCTAACCGTTTAATTTGATAAGTCATCCCCGACTAACGTTAGCTATCTTTACTCAAGCGGTCACATCACATTCAATAAATTAAAACAAAAGCCGGGGTAAATGTTAACATTATTAACCCAACAAGCGTTATTATTACTAGCTAGCCTGGTATCTATCCAGCACATTACTGGCAGATGTAGCTACAAATTGGCCTGGTGCTGGCTGGATAGATGGCAGGCTAGCCAGTAATAACTGCGCAAGAAATGTTGGGTAGCTAACATTACATTTATCGTCGCATATCCGGCTTATCGTTCGAAAATAACGTACTTGTATGTCCAGTTTAACATTGGATTTTTGTTTCCCCTTACCAAGTTAACCGGTTTAGTTAGCCTTTTTGGCAGAGGCTAGCGTTAGCTAGACGTTAGCTCGCGTAGCTAACGTTATCGATGGGGCCTGTCAAAGAACGCAACACGTTAGCTGCGTTCGTACATTACCAACAGCATAAGAATAATTTATCATAAACAGGAATGAAACCGTGTATTGTGATGACTGCTCTTTAAAAAGCGGTACTTACAAAGTTTCTCTATCGGTTTACTATTGCGTCCGTATCGTCTCTTCCGGAAAAAAAAGCGAGCCTGATTTGTTTTCGCAAACAAAGACCAGTGGCTTTTATAACTAGCGTTACCCAACAACGCCCATATCATTCCGCAGCTAAATCCTATGGAACTATAAAATGCGGATATCAGCGAACAGCCCATAAATAAAACAATTTATGAAACATATTGCATATATAGAAGACAGTTGATTAATACGATTGATTAATATGTATTACTTTCACACAAATTACTTTAGGGAGGACAAGTGATGACGCGGATGTAGACGTGAAATGATGTGAAACCTTGCTTGGGCAAAAAGCAAGTCGTCCTTCAGCTGAGTTGGGTTACACTGCCATCTACTGATGTGATAGCACAATGAAAAACAGACTGGTACAGCCCATGGACCTATTAATGGTACAGCCCCACATAGCTGTACTGGTGCTTGGCCAACAAATAAAAATCAAATATCAAGTTTAATATATATCAAAGCAAGTAGGGTAAAACAAGACGGCATCACAAGATGAAAGGCAAAGAAATGACTATGATCTGCAGCTAGGCAAATAGAGCAGCTGATTGGACTAATTATCACATTGTCATCCAGAGGGGGAGGCACTATTCACTGGAAATTAACTGCTGTTTTGTGTGGAAGGAAAAGCTGCTGAGTCATGGCCCTGCATGCACTGTGGCCAAGGCTAGCATCCTTAGCACAATCAGCATGTACTTTCAAATACCTTCTGGACATGAAAACTAAAGGAGACTATATTAAAATAGCTGTAGCCAAATGAAGAAAAGCTGGATTATTTAAATTTGAACTCACCACAAGTGATGAATCATGGAGATGTCTTCCAAGCTTTATTGGGGCAAACAGGCTGAGGTAAGGGAGCCGATCAAGTACTTAGCAGTCGAACAACACAGCCAAGAACAGACAAAAACATTGCTTATTTTGTGGCATGTATGACATCACCGATGACATCACAACTGCACTTATGACATCACCGATGACCTCACGGTTACAGTGACATCATCGATGACCTCACAGCTGCAGTGACATCATCAATGAAATCACAGTTGAGGGACACCGATGACGGTGGTCCAGTCCATGCCATCAGCTCGTTAGGTCGCCGGTTCGAATCCAGCCCGTGGGTGTTCCAATGTGTATGGTCTCATCAGTCAGTATGGGGCCTTTTCGACACACAAGGAAAGTAAACGTGTGGTGGGGGAGAGAGCGAGAGAGTTTGTGTGTGTGTGTGTGTGTGTGTGAGAGAGAGAAAATGCAGGATATGCAGGTCAGGTGGATAGGTATGAGTTTATGTAGTATGGTATACGATGTATGTAATCTAGTAAAACGGTGTATATACAGTATGACAGTATATATAATGACATACATAGATAGTATATGTATATGATGTGTAGCATAGTAGCTGTAGTATGACATGTACTGCTTATGATGCTATGTAAAACCCTTGAAACATGCTTGTGATAGCGGGCTGTGTAACTCATAGACATAAATAATAAATAAACAAAACAAGACTAGAGTATATAGGCATATAAAGTATTGAAATTCAATATCTCACAAGGAATACATTAATATGCATATTTATGTTCAGGACATTTTGGAGAATAAATGCATACAATGGGAATGATATATAATTATTTCCAATAAAGTAAATATTCTGAAGGCATTGTTTTTTCTTCTAAAAGTAGGCTATTACTTTAGTATTTTAAACACATTTTTTAGGTACTATTATTTGGATCCAAAAGTAGGGCAAATATGAGAGATTCCAATACTTTGGAAGATTACAGTACAGTACATTACAGTTTATGATAAAACACACACACACACACACACACACACACACACACACACACACACACACACACACACACACACACACACACACACACACACACACACACACACACACACACACTGCCTACCTAAACCTCACCACAAAATAGCACATTCTCATTCAAACATATTTTCCACAGTTAACCTGTCTTGACAAAAACTTTATTCTACCTTACACCAATTTTCCTATTTTCCTCAGACTCAGGTGTGGACTGAGTACGGGCCTGGGACTGGTACTTGGCTCGGGAACATTCTAACTAGTTTTACTGTTCAATTTTCCACAAGCCACTTAGAAGGGTTTGGATTTTTTTTTTAAATGTTGCATTTAGAGGAATGGGGGGGGGGGGGGGGGGGGGGTAAAGAGATAGGGAGGTTGATCCCAAGTGTAACTATTCATTTTTTATTCGTGATCATCACTTCATAACGAGAGCTAAACACTCCTCTTCCAGCCTGACTCCCCCCTCTTCCTGGGCTCAAACCATAGAGGCTCAAACAGCTAGTTCAAACTGTTCCTTTCTATTCTAGACTGTCACAGATCTGCCAGTTTAAAGATGGGTGTAAAGTTTACAACAAGTTGTGAAGTGCAAGAACTGACAAGCCAATTCACTGCCGATCAGCAAATCAACATGAACAAAAGGAACAGATTGTGGGTTTGGTTCACTGATCTTTATACAGTCAATGGATTGGTTTGGAGTGAAGCACAACTTGTTTCTTTTGATAGAAAGTGAAACTACCTGACACAGCTATTACTGAGAAGTGAAACTATATGACACTGTGTTACTGAGAAGTGAAACTATCGGACACACTGTTATTGACTGAGAGGTGAAACCTTCTGACAGTGTCACTGAGAAGTGAAATGGCGCAACAAGGAATTCAGCTGGACGGGGCAAAACTCTGCTGTTCCATCTGTCTGGATCTACTGAAGGATCCGGTGACTATTCCCTGTGGGCACAGCTACTGCATGAGCTGTATTAAAAGGTGCTGGGATGGAGAGGATCAGAAGAAAATCCACAGCTGCCCCCAGTGCAGACAGACCTTCACACCGAGGCCTGTCCTGGGAAAAAACACCATGTTAGCAGAGTTGGTGGAGGAACTGAAGAAGACTGGACTCCAAGCTGCTCCTCCTGATCACTGCTATGCTGGACCTGGAGATGTGGGCTGTGATGTCTGCACTGGGAGAAAGCGGAAAGCCTTCAAGTCCTGTCTGGTGTGTCCGGCCTCTTAGTGCGAGCAGCACCTCCAGCCTCACTATGATGCAGCTCCATTAAAGAAACACAAGCTGGTTGAAGCCACCATGAAGCTTCAGGAGAACATCTGCTCTCTTCATGATGAGGTAATGAAGGTGTTCTGCCGTACTGATCAGCAGTGTATCTGTTATCTCTGCTCCATGGACGGACATAAAGGCGACGACACGGTCTCAGCTGCAGCAGAATGGACTGAGAGGCAGAAAGAGCTCGGGGTGAGTCGGCAAAAAATCCAGCAGAGAATCCAGGACAGAGAGAAAGATGTGAAGGTGCTTCAACAGGATGTGGAAGCTACCAATCTCTCTGCTGATAAAGCAGTAGAGGACAGTTAGAAGATCTTCACTGAGTTGGTCCATCTCATTGAGAAAAGAAGCTCTGATGTGAAGGAGCAGATCAGATCCCAGCAGAAAACGGAAGTACGTCGGGTCGAAAAACTTCAGGAGAAGCTGAAGCAGGAGATCTCTGAGCTGAGGAGGACAGACGCTGAACTGGAGCAGCTCCCACACACAGAGGATCACACCCATTTTCTACACAGTTACCCCTCACTGTCACGTCTCAGTCAATCTACAGACGTACCCAGGACTGATACCCGTCCTCTACGCTACTTTGAAGATGTGACTGTGGCTGTGTCAGAGCCCAGATATAAACTACAGGACATTCTGACAGAGGAATGGACTGTGAAAGTGACTGACGTGAATGTTTTACTGTCACAACCAGAGCCGAAGACCAGAGCTGACTTCTTATATTCACGTCAGATCACACTGGATCCAAACACAGCACACAGACGTCTGTTATTATCTGAGGGGAACAGAAAAGCAACACGTGTGGGAGAAGATCAGTCATATTCTAGTCACCCAGAGAGATTCACTGACAGGTGGCAGGTCCTGAGTAGAGAGGGTCTGACTGGATGTTGTTACTGGGAGGTGGAGAGGAGCGGGAAGAGAGTTTCAATAGCAGTCGCATATAAGGATATTAGCAGAACAACGAAAGAAGGTGGATTTGGGAACAATGACAAGTCTTGGGCCTTAGATTGTAACCGCAATAATTATCAACTCTTCCATAACAGTATCAAAACTCCCATCTCAGGCCCTCAGTCCTCCAGAGTGGGAGTGTACCTGGATCACAGTGCAGGTATTCTGTCCTTCTACAGTGTCTCTGAAACCATGACTCTCCTCCACAGAGTCCAGACCACCTTCACTCAGCCTCTCTATGCTGGATTTTGGTTTGGTCATTATATTGGAGACACCGCTGAGTTGTGTTAGCTTGAGTAGACAGGAATGATTAAAGCAGTAATGTGTGAAATTACTTCTGTCTTTGTTGCTCAACTGTCATTGCTGTGTGTGCACACTGCCCTTCCCAGAGATCACCTGTGTGGGTGGAGCTTGGAGTTTGTGTTGATGCAGTTTGAGTTTCTGTTTCTCTCTGTTCAGCCATGGTGGCCAGCACTGCTCACTGCTCACTGCTCACACTAACCAGCCAGTTCTTCTTCTTCTGTTTATTCCAAACAAACCCGGAAATGTAAAACGCATCACTTCCTGTGGAGCAGAGGAAAAATACGATGTCATCAATTGGATATAGTTTGAATCACTTTTGTGTTATATCATAGTAAAGCAGACATTTATTCATATGAAAATGTATAAACTGTTGTGTGGTCGAAGCTGGCTGCAGTCTGCTAGCATAATACTATTATACAGTTATTTTTTTATTTATACTCTCCAATAACCAACTTTCACTTGTAACACACACACACACACACACACACACACACACACACACACACACACACACACACACACACACACACACACACACACACACACACACACACACACACACACACACACACACACACACACACACACACACACATTCATATATTCAGTTATAGCAGTGAAGTGACCTTATTTTTCCTCTCGGTCTCTTCAATCACAATTGAGTAGGCCTATTTAACAAAGGAGTTAAATCAAACGATTGATAATATGAAATATGATATGAAATATAAATAATCGATAAATATAAAACAAACAATTCTGCTGAGGGGCCCTCCTGACCCCCAGTGCTCCCACAACACTCTCTCCTTTAAAAACATTTGCTCCATCTGTCGAGTTGAGACCTCGTGATAAACAACAGGTGGCGTATTGGTTGATAAATGGAAAAATAGGAGCCTTGGGTACACAGCCTGCACTTCTGAATAACATTGTGAAGGTAGGCTACACGCCAACAGGACTGAATGTCCAGATTGGACACGCCTTTCGAAGCTCAAACAGCTAGGTGCGCTATCATCCATCTGCAGGGACTGGACGAAAATAGCCTACAAGCTAAAGGTAAGGTTAAACCATGCTATTTTATTAAATTGACAGCTGGAGGCTGGTTAATTTATGAGAAACATTAACTTTTCTAGGATTTGCCAGAGAGCTACTTGCTGCTTGTTGTGCCAGAACGCCGCACACGTGTGCAGTCGCGGAAAATCCGTACGAAATTTCGCATCGCATTTCGCGACGCATTCCGCACCGCATCTGTGTGAAACGGCCTTTCATCTCCTGTAAGAAAACACACATTTAAAGTAGGGTGACCAGACGTCCCCGATTTTCGGGGACAGTCCCCGATTTCGGTGCTCTGTCCCCGGCTGGAGCTGTCCCCGAAAATGTCCCCGATTTTGGCCACAAAGTCAAATAATAATACTGGCAAGAAACTTCGATAACAGAGCATTTGCGGCACCACAAAAGCCTGTCGTTGTGCACGTTGTGCAAAGTGCTGCCTGTGTGTGACAGAGTAGATCACAGAGTAGATGTTCTCCCTCTGCCCGTGCCGTGGTTTTCCCAGGACCCAGCCGCCCGCAACCGAAGCCCCAGAGGTGGCGAACGAGAGGCGGCGTCTGCTTGCTGCTTTTGCGAGATACATCTAATTGCCAACATCATCTAATTGCAGCGCCGCAGAGCCAGCTGGCTACGCCTCTTGACACGGTCTGGCTACGCCTCTTGACACGGTCTGGCTACGCCTCTTGACACGGTCTGGTATACACATCACCCTTCAAAATAAAATACTCGTTATTTTTCTCTTGATTTAAAGAATTACAAGAACAATTATGCTTTCTATTGTAGCGAATCAGCAGTACACATACAGGGGTGAGCATTGGTAGTGTCTCAACTGCAGATAGGAACTGATGTGTGGGAGTGTTGTATTGGGGAACACTATGCTGTGGGGATACTTCCGGAGTGAACTGAGCATGCGCGTCAGTCTACACACACTGCTAGAAGGGAAGGCTGCTAGCTTTGAGCGTGACAACCGCTGAGAGTTGTAATATGACTAACTGAGAATAAAGAACCTTGTACCATCAAGAAGCCTCTGCCTCATGAGATACCGGGAACGTTACACTGGCGTCAGAAGTTTAAACGGTGAATATTGCCTCCAGATTTGGCGAAATGGTTAACAAGTTCCTGAAGAAAGAGCGCAAACGACTCAATCGAGAGGCGGGAAAGGCAAGAGCCGGGGCAGACTACCAGCCGGCCGAGGAGGAAGATGTCTGGGTAGACGCAGCTGCTACCACAGAGAGCCAAGAGGGAAAAACAGCAGAAAGCCTGGGGTTGGTGAAAATAAAATCCGAACCAGACAGAGCTATCACCGTAGCCACGGAAGCTAGCCCACGGCCCAAGGGAGCTAGCAGGCAAGCTAGCGAAGCGGAAGAACCGGGACCGGTGAGAGTGAAGATCGAGCGGGTTGACATTGCCGCTGTAGCCATGGAGGCTGTGCCACAGCCCAGCGGAGCTAGCCTACGGCCCGAGGACAAAGACGGGGCACGGGTCGAGGCGACAAAGGACGGCGAGCGGCGAGGAAGAAAGGAAATCACCCCGCCAAAATTCAACGGTAAAGGCGAGTGGGAGGCATACTGCAAGCAGTTTGCAGAGGCTGCAGATTGGAATGGCTGGACGAGAAGGGAGAGAGCCAGCTACCTCGTGATGGCCCTTGAGGGCGAGGCTACGGCGTGCGTGTCGGCAATAGCTGATACAAAGGACTTGGATGTGGTGATGGGGGTCCTGCAGAGACGTTTCGGCCGATGTGAGGAGCAGGCCATCGTAGCCGCGGAACTGTGTAACAGACGCAGACGACAGGGTGAGTCGCTACGTGCACTGGCAACGGACATTGAGACTCTCAGCCGGCGCGCATACAGCCAGCTACCGACGGAGACGCTGGATGGGCTAGCCCTAAGCTACTTTGTCCAGGCCATCGAGCCACGGAGTCTAAGCCAGAAGGTAACGCTGGGACACCCGAAAACATTGGGAGCAGCGCTGGGGTTGGCACTGGAGATAGAGACAGTAGAAGGCTGGGACAAGAGCAGCGGCATAATGGAGGCCGCCCCAGTGGTGAGAATGGCAGCGGAGAGCCAGTTACAAGAAGAGCCAGTGTGGAAGACGGCCTTGGCAGAGCAAAGCAACACGGTGAAAGAGCAAGGCGACAGGGTGAAAGAACTGTCCGAGTCAGTACAACAGCTGACAGAACAACTGCTCCGCAGAGCGACCCTGCAGCCCAACCCCGATCGGCAGCCCACTCAGCGGAACAACAGCTGGGCCAGAGGGAACATGATCTGCTGGGGATGTGGACGCCCCGGGCATCGGGAAGCAGACTGCCGCCGGAGAGCGTGGAACCAGGGAAACGGCACAGGGCCCGTCAAGATGGGGCGAGACGGGTCTACGATGCCACAGTCCCCGTAGCCACGTCATCGCAGGAAGGAGCCCACCGACAGCAACGGGGAGGTGGGGCTCCGCCGGGCCCCGAAGTAGACGACATCGCCGGAGCTGTCAACATGCAGAGCGGGCCGCGCGCGATGAACGGCTGCCATGTTCCAGTCTACCTACAGGGGAGATACTGCGCCGCCCTGGTGGACACGGGGTGTACGGCAACGCTGGTGAACGTCAACATGATGCCCGAGGGGACGCGCCTGGAGCAGCCAGCAGCACAACTGCTAAGAACAGTATCCGGTGAGTTGATGCCAATGAGGGGGAGGGGACACGTAATGATAACAGTGGGGGGACAGACAGTGGACTTTCCGGTGTGGGTGGTAGAAATGACGGGACCCTGCATCCTGGGGGAAGACTACTTGACGCTAAACAAATGCACAGTAGACCTAGGAAAAAGCACATTGACATTTGCAGGGGGGCCAGTAGTCCAGATGGGCCACCCTCCCACCGTTCCAGAGGAGAGAGCTAATGTAAATAACATCACTGTATATCGCGTCACCGTAGTGCATGAGCCCCACCCAGCAGACCAAGCCCCTCCACAAAGCCCCGCCCCTAGCCCACCTCCAAACACTTGCCCTCAGCCAGCGCAACAGGCAGAGGGGGAGAGAGAGAGGTTAGAGATGCTCAGGGGATTGCACCAACGCCAGAGCGAGGGGTTAGAGACCCAGCAGAGCGATGAACTGTGGAGGGTACTAGAGGAATATAAAGACATTTTCGCCATGTCAGATGATGAGCTAGGCTGTACCCACCTGGTGGAACACGAAATAGACACTGAGGGGGCGCGACCCGTCAGGTCATATCCCCGTCGGGTCCCAGCAGCGAGGAGAGAAATAGCGAACGAAGCTGTAGAGAACATGCTGCGGGCGGGGATCATTGAGCCATCAGACAGCCCGTGGGCGTCAGGGGTAGTGCTGGTGAGAAAGAAAAATAGCCCCAAAATGCGATTTTGTGTAGACTATAGGGGGCTGAACAAAGTGACGAAAAAAGACGCATACCCGATGCCCATCATCGAGGAACTGTTAGACGCCGCGGGAGGGTCATCCTGGTTCTCATCCCTAGACCTCCGTAGCGAGTACTGGCAGGTGCCCCTCCGCGACGATGCCAAACAAAAGACCGCCTTCCGCACAGAGAAGGGGCTGTGGCAGTTTCGAGTACTCAGTTTCGGGCTGTGCAACGCACCAGCAACGTTCGAGAGGTTAATGGAGAAGCTGCTGGGAGACATTCCCCGATCCGAATGCGTCGTGTATTTAGATGACATCTTGACACACGGGGGCACGTTCCAGGCAGCAGTGGGGGCGTTACGAAAAGTCCTGCAGAAGATAGCAGAGGCGGGTCTAAAGTTACACCCAGACAAGTGCCACTTCCTGAAGAGGAGGGTGGAGTTCTTAGGGCATGGGATCGGCGCGGGGGGCATTCGCACCCTGGAAGAGAAGACTCAGGCGGTCATGGAGTGGCCCACCCCCAGAAACAAAGGCGAACTCGAGAGCTTCGTAGGGCTAGCCGCATACTACAGGAAATTCGTAAACGGGTTTTCTAAAATAGCGGAACCACTGTTCAGGTTAAAAGAGAAGAACGCAGACTTCCACTGGACGACAGAATGCCACCTAGCCTTCAAAGCCCTCAAGAAAGCGCTGACCGAGTCTCCGGTGCTTAGAGCACCAGACCCCGCCCTGCCGTTCCTACTAGACACTGATGCCAGCAATGGGGGTATGGGGGCCGTGCTGTCCCAGGCGGGGCCGGACGGGGAGTGGGTGGTGGCGTACTATAGCAAGACTTTCGATAAAGCAGAACGTAACTACTGCGTCACCCGCCGGGAGCTCCTCGCCGTAGTAGAAGCACTAAGACACTTTAGATATTACCTCCTGGGGCAGCCGCGGTTCACCATACGGACCGACCACTCGGCGCTGCAGTGGCTATGGTCCTTCCGAGAGCCGGAGGGACAAGTGTGCCGCTGGTTAGAGAAAATGGCAGACTACAACTTCACGATAGAACACAGGGCAGGGGCGCGCCACGTCAACGCAGACGCCCTGTCACGACGACCCTGTGCAGAGAGAGGGTGTACGTACTGCGAAAAGAGAGAAGGAAGAGAGAGAGAGCTCCAAGAGGAAGCTAGGATCTGCCCTAACCACACGGGGGATGGACCAGTGTGCAGGACGCTGCGGGTGGCAGAGGCAGCGGATTGGAGGGGCCACCAAGAAAACGACAGGGAGCTGTCACCAGTACTGCAATGGGTAGAAGAGGGCCAGAAGCCGCCCTGGGAAGAGGTGGCAGGGGCCACCGACACAACCAAAGGGCTGTGGGCGGGGTTCGACACCCTGAGATTGAGTAACGGAGTGCTGATGAAGTCCTGGAAGGAGCCAGCGACAGGAGAGCATAAGTGGCGGAAAGTAGTGCCGACGACGTTGAGGGAGGAGGTGTGCAGGAGCTGCCATGGAACTGTAGGGGCTGGGCACTTTGGGGTAAACAAAACCCTCCGCCGCATCAGACAAGGCTTTTATTGGGGGAGGATGGGGAGAGACGTACAGGACTTCTGTCGACGCTGCGACCTCTGCGCAGCGTACAAAGGCCCGTTAGACCAGTCTCGCGCCCCGCTCCAACAGCTAGCAGCAGGAGCCCCCATGGAGAGGGTAGCGGTAGACGTGATGGGACCTTTCCCCCGCTCAGACAGTGGAAATAAGTACGTCCTGGTCGCCATGGACTATTTCACAAAATGGCCAGAGGCGTACGCACTACCCGACCAGGAGGCGGGGACGGTGGTCGACGCACTAGTAACCGGCATGTTCAGTAGGTTCGGAGCACCAGAGACCCTACACAGTGACCAAGGGAGAAACTTTGAGTCACGAGTGTTCGCCACCATGTGCGAGAAACTGAACATTAAAAAGACACGGACCACAGCATTGCACCCCCAGAGCGATGGCCTTGTAGAAAGATTCAATCGAACGCTGAAAAAGCAGTTGGCCATCCTCACGGAGGAGCACCAGAAGGACTGGGACACGCACCTGCCTCTCATCCTCATGGCCTACAGATCTGCCACACAAGAGTCCACCTCCTGCACACCAGCTCTGCTCATGTTAGGTCGAGAACTGCGGACACCAGCAGAAATGGCGTTCGGCAAGCCACCAGATGCACTGGACGCTCCCCCAGGGCGAGAGTACGCCAGGAGGCTACAAGATCGCTTAGAGTCCGCTCACCACTTCGCTCGGGATCAGCTAGAGAAAGCAGAAAATAAATTATGATGTGAGGGCAAAGGGAAACCATTTCCAGGGGGGGGAGTTGGTCTGGGTGTACACACCCCGGAGAAAAAAAGGGCGTAGCCCTAAACTGGACTGTCACTGGACAGGCCCATGCAGGGTCATGGAGAGAATGGGGGAGGTGGTGTACCGAGTGCAGATGCCACTTGGTGGCAAGAAGGTACTCCACCGAGACAGGTTGGCCCCATACCGGGGGGGGTGCACCTTTCCCCCAGATCTCGGCCGCCCGGCGGTTTCACCTAGACCGGCTGAAAGAAGGACTCTGTTTCCACAGAGAGGGGCGTCCGGCTATGACCGGGCGGGCCCCACTCAGGGACGTGAAAGCCCAGAGACACTGCAGGTGGGATCAGCTCCGCAGACAGATTCACAGAGACTAACATGGCCACGGAGAGAGCCAAGGGCTCCAGGACGATTCAACAACTTTGAGTTGTATTAAAAAAAAAAAAAAAAAAAAAAAAGGAGAGGAGATGGTGGTTGGAGATGTTGAAATGTTGTAACAGAAAGTAAAGGATGTGCATGACATGAGATATTGTGGGGGAGGAGATGTGGGGAAGTCTGAGAGTGCAACATAAAATGTGGTTGGAAAGAAAAAAAACAAAGAAGCTGTTAAAAAAAGATGTTTTGGTACAAGGGGGTGTGTGATGTGTTATCAACGTGGGCGTTGACCTTATTGTTGGGCGGGGAGTATGTAGCGAATCAGCAGTACACATACAGGGGTGAGCATTGGTAGTGTCTCAACTGCAGATAGGAACTGATGTGTGGGAGTGTTGTATTGGGGAACACTATGCTGTGGGGATACTTCCGGAGTGAACTGAGCATGCGCGTCAGTCTACACACACTGCTAGAAGGGAAGGCTGCTAGCTTTGAGCGTGACAACCGCTGAGAGTTGTAATATGACTAACTGAGAATAAAGAACCTTGTACCATCAAGAAGCCTCTGCCTCATGAGATACCGGGAACGTTACACTATCTTCCACACTGAGCGTAGTTAGGCTCGTTTTCAACTCACCCAACACATTTTGTTTTTCATACTGTATATTTTATGGATTTGGAAAATGTTTCTAAATCATTTTTAAAGGTTGTAGACAGAGTAGAGTTTTGCTATACAGTATTTACATTTCTGTATAAAATATTTGGTCAAAATAATTACATTGTTCATTAAAAATAAAAAAAAATTACCTTCAATGAATATTCAAAATTTGACAGTTTCAAGTATAAATGGTGGTAGTGCATCAATGCTATATTTAATCCATAAATAAAAATAAATAATATAAAAATAAATAAATAAATACATACATGAATACAAAATAAATGAATAAATAAAAATAAATAAATAATAGGCTACAAAAAATAAAAAATAAAAATACATAGCTAAAAAAAAAAATCAATAAAGTCTCTGCCTTTATACACTGTTCTCAAACTTTTTCATGTCAAGGTCCCCTAAACTAAAACAAATTAGACCACATGGACCCTCATTCGATCATATTTGATCAGGGTCCCCCATCTGATATTAGATGTTTTATTAGGAGATAGTGTGTGGCACCCATGGCCAACATTCTGTCATTGTCAACACAAAAACAGCCCTATATTGCAGCAGACAGACAGACAGACAGACAGACAGACAGACGGGGATCACAGACAAAGCTGTCTGTAGCAGGGCTGAGCAAGTGGACCTGGCTGAAATATCAGTTCTGGAATGAAGGTGAGTAACGTTATTTCGGTATGTTTTATGTTTGTCATTTTTATGTTGTCCTCTCCATGTGGCCATGCTTGCAAACTTATATCAGCTATAACAGATGTGTATGTTACATTAATGTGCTTTCAACAGGTAGACAGACAGTCAATATCCTACTTTCTGACTTTCTGTCTGTCTGCTCGACTGTCTCACTGTCTGCCTGTCTACCTGACTGACTGTTGTCAGACTGACTGCCTGTCTACCTGTCTGTCTGTCTACCTGACTGTCTCACTGTCTGAATAACTCACTCATTCACTCACTCACTGGGTCAATCTATGGAAATAACTCACTCATTCACTCACTCACTGGGTCAATCTATGGAAATAACTCACTCATTCAGTCACTCACTGGGTCAATCTATGGAAATAACTCACTCATTCAGTCACTCACTGGGTCAATCTATGGAAATAACTCACTCATTCAGTCACTCACTGGGTCAATCTATGGAAATAACTCACTCATTCACTCACTCACTGGGTCACACTAGTTGAGTTTCCATCCAAATGGATCACAAATTTTACCCAAATTTCAGACAATCAGCAAAGGAAAATGTGAAATTATGCGTGTTTCCATCCACTACTGTTATGCGAGTTTTAACGAGGAAGCGCAACCAGTTATGCTGTATGCCTTTGTTAATTGCCCTGCTAATCATCAATGATGAGACACATGCCCTCCACCCTGAGTTTGAGCTGCTCCCCTCAGGGCAGCGCTATAGAGCACCCCTGGCAGGGAAGAAGATCTACAAGGCTTCCTTTATTCCTAATGCGATCAATGTAGTGGATAAAGTACAGTAATGTATAGAGGAGTGCAGGCTGTGCCAATATGAACGCACTATGTGATGTGATGTGATGTGATGTGATCTGATGTGATCTGATGTGATGTGATGTGATGTGATGTGATGTGATGTGATGTGATGTGATCTGATGTGATGTGATGTCATGTCATGAGGCTGTTGATGTTCCTCTCCTTTCCTGTAGGCATGTTTGTGTTTTTATGTAATTAAGTGAGACCAATGACACGTTTCCTTCCTTGGCTGGACAATAAAGTTCTATTCTATTCTATTCTATTCTATTCTATTCTATTCTATTCTATTCTATTCTATTCTCGCACACACACACACATGCAGACAGACAGACAGACAGACAGACAGACAGACAGACAGACACACACACACACACACACACACACACACACACACACACACACACACACACACACACACACACACACACACACACACACACACACGCATGCAGACAGACAGACAGACAGAGATTCCTGGAATCAGTAACCTAGATATGTGCATAAATAATGAATCCTTGTGAATTAATAATCAGGGGGGAAAATGGCATCGTTTCTGATTGCAGCAGCTGGAGCTAATGCTGGAGGTTTACTACACACAACATCTAAAACAAAGTATTTTCAGGGATTTAATGTACTTGAATAATAGTTGAATATTACTTCAAAAACACACTGAGACACACACACACACACACACACACACACACACACACACACACACACACACACACACACACACACACACACACACACACACACACACACACACACACACACACACACACATTAATTCACACACAAGAGATTCACCTTTTTCCCCAGACTGCATTTGTCCAAGGCGTGGTTTTCAGCCTTGAGGCACTTGGTTTTTCCCAGGACCGCCTCGATCTTATGGTTGATCATGCTGGTCACCTGACGAGACGACAGGACAGAAGACAGAGGCTCAGCGTTGGATATGAGTGTGTTGGTGTCATGGCCTAATTCAGTTTTGAGCTTCTTTACATGGCTCAAGAAAATCACTGATTTTCTATTTGAGCAGATTCGAGTTCTACAAACATTTCTCAGAGTCAGAGCTGCTCTGGAGGCAGAAATAACCTCATTGGCGGAGTGAGTCAAACCTCAGCGGGCGAAGCCAAGAGCTATTGTTTATCAGAGCGTATCAGAGTTTTTTGTCTATAACCAAACTTAATATTAGCTTCTAAAAATTCTAATTGAGTTAATGGAATATGCTGGCTATGGTACTGACAGAGGTAAATCCAAAGCAGATGAACAGTGGATCAGCCAGAGGAGACGTGGATCTAACCTGAGTCTGAACGGAGGTGATGGAGAGCAGTCTGAACAGCTTCTTGGTCTTGGAGTGGCTGTTGTACTGAGCTGCCATCTGAACCTCAGCTGACTCTGGACTGCTCTCAAACCAGCCGCCCAGCAGAGCGACATTTTCTGTGGGGACATCACACAGGAAGGTCAGACAAAAAACATACCATAGTTTCAATTCCACATAATTACATAAGGGCTAGATTGGCAGTACAACATGTATTACCGAGATGTAGAAAGGTGGCATGCAATCAAAAACATACTGTACCTTATACAAATGCATTCAAACAATAACACAAATTGTAAAGTTATAGACAGACACAAACAATAGTTTGGTGATCCTTCTTGTGTTTTTATGCAGCCCCAGCCTCATATTTTGCTGTGTCAGCTACATGTGAGTGAATCATAACACCAAACTCTAGATCCACCCAGTTACACCCAGTTACCCACTTACCCTCTCAACCAGTTACACCCAGTTACCCAGTTACCCTCTCAACCAGTTACGCACAGTTACCCAGTTACCCTCTCAACCAGTTACGCACAGTTACCCAGTTATCCTCTCAACCAGTTACACACAGTTACCCAGTTACCCTCTCAACCAGTTACGCACAGTTACCCAGTTACCCTCTCAACCAGTTACACACAGTTACCCAGTTACCCTCTCAACCAGTTACGCACAGTTACCCAGTTACCCTCTCAACCAGTTACACACAGTTACCCAGTTACCCTCTCAACCAGTTACGCACAGTTACCCAGTTACCCTCTCAACCAGTTACGCACAGTTACCCAGTTACCCTCTCAACCAGTTACACACAGTTACCCAGTTACCCTCTCAACCAGTTACGCACAGTTACCCAGTTACCCTCTCAACCAGTTACGCACAGTTACCCAGTTACCATCTCAACCAGTTACGCACAGTTACCCAGTTACCATCTCAACCAGTTACGCACAGTTACCCAGTTACCCTCTCAACCAGTTACACCCAGTTACCCTCTCAACCAGTTACGCACAGTTACCCAGTTACCCTCTCAACCAGTTACACCCAGTTACCCTCTCAACCAGTTACACCCAGTTACCCTCTCAACCAGTTACGCACAGTTACCCAGTTACCCTCTCAACCAGTTACACCCAGTTACCCTCTCAACCAGTTACACACAGTTACCCAGTTACCCTCTCAACCAGTTACGCACAGTTACCCAGTTACCCTCTCAACCAGTTACGCACAGTTACCCAGTTACCCTCTCAACCAGTTACGCACAGTTACCCAGTTACCCTCTCAACCAGTTACGCACAGTTACCCAGTTACCCTCTCGCCTTGTGCTGCCAAACCATCTGTCCCGCTCTGCCAAACCAAAGGCCTCTACCATCAGACCCAGGTTGGCTATAAAGCAGCTGCTTCTCTACCATCAGACCCAGGTTAGCTATAAAGCACGGTAGCAAAAAATGCTACCGTGGTAGCGCGGATTGATAGCAGAGTCTATCAATTTGTGCCATATGAGTTTCCATTTCCAGTTGTGTAGCCCAGGTATTACTCTCAGACTATTTATGCATTACAAACAGGGGTAGTCTAACTGTAAGAATACGGGGAGCACATTTTGTGCGCACTCCTTTCTAGCGTCGCTCCTTCCGTGCCTCGTCCTCATCATCCTCTTTCCCTCCTCCTCCTCATCATCCTCCTTTCCCTCCTCCTCCTCATCCTTATCATCCTCCTTTCCCTCCTCCTCCTCCTCCTCATCATCCTCCTTTCCCTCCTCCTCCTCATCGCTCATGTCTATCATACCTCGTTGGTTTGCCCTCGAGTCGCAGACGCAGCTAGCGAGCTCGCCCAGCCTCACCCGCTACGCAGGCTCGCATAGGCTATGCAGCTTGGCCTCGCCCGCATCGACTTCCTGGTTAAATAAATAAATAATAAAATGGCTTCCTCATTTTGTGCACAGGGCAAATGAGGACCAAGAAGAATGGCAAAGTGGAAAGACGGAACAGTTGACTCTATCCCGACCACTAATTGCTACCACATTGGTGGTGTGCTTTTGGTGCCGATGGGTCCGAGTTGGTAGATGCCCAGCAAGCAACAAGCAGAACCACTGGTGTGTGTCAAAGCAAACCTTGATCATCAGATGAAGGACTGATCTACAGCTGGGGAAACCTTTAGTGAAAGTGAGAGGTTTCAGAGAGGTTTCGTGGCCCATAACATCTAGGTGCTGATCACTGGAAGTACACTTGAGAGTACAGGAACAAAGTCTGTCTCCATGCATTTCTCTTTTATTTGATGACATTTGGGTCCTTAATTGTAAATCTTGTGCAAATTGTGCAGTATATTTTGCATCCAAACCAATATTCAACCAAGAGCCAATCTACCATGGGACTAGACTGGACTGGTGGTGTTTTCTATAATTGCATTGTATTCATTTTCAGGTCCTTTTCTATGCCAAGTATCTCTGAACCAACCAGAATCTGTGATACGCTAAGCGAACCTTCTACCATTGAAATTTGCACAATTGCAACTTGTGCAAATTTGCATTTGAAATGTGCATATATAATTTGCACAACTGCACTTGTGCAAATTTGGTTAGTGGAATTGAATGGGCCTCGTCGGATAAGCTTTCACTGCCAAACAAAACTGCAACCCAAACTCTGCTGTGCCAAATGAAATATCATCTGACCAATAACAACTCTCTCAGACCGCTGGCCAAACCAACTGTTCTGACTCACTCTACCCAACCACACCGCTGCATGAGCTCACTGGCTACAGCCCGACGATGGCAACACACTTTGTCATTTTCTCCCACAGGCACGCCCTGTGTGTGTGTGTGTGTGTGTGTGTGTGCGCGTGTGGCCACGCCCTGCGAGACAGCCAGTATGCGTTTAACAAAGTTTAACAAATAAAATAACATGAAGAAATGCTGAATAAAGAAAACTATACAGCACATAAAGTGGTCGACATGTAGGGTTTAAATTGATCAAGGGGATTGATAAAATGCTATTTTACACTACCAGTCAAAAGTTTGGACACAGATTTTTCTTTATTTTGATTATTTTCCACATTTTAGACTAATAACAAAGACATTAAAACTATCAAATGACACAGATGGAATAATGAAGTGACCATAAATCTTATATTTTAGATTATTTGAAGTAGCTGCCCTTTGACGAAGGCTTTGGAAAGAAATCCATACATAGGATCAACTTCACTATTTAAATGTGTCTAAGGGGCAAATGTCAAGCAGAAGCCTTTAGATCAAAATGAGTTTATGAGAATGAAAAACATACAATATTCAATCAGGTGTGTCCAAACGTTTGAGTGCGTAGAGATAAAATAATGTCGTACAAATGACCACGATTCCATCTTCAGCCTGTGTTTGCTAGGCTTTTAGACTTCTGATGCTAAAGCCTTTAAAATATCTAATAACTTTACATTAAACATTAGATATGCGTTTAACTGTCATCACATAATATAGGCTGACTCCCTGGTTAGAAATCCTATGCAAGTTCAGAGAGCTAAATGTGAAGCACTATCAAGTAGTTATTTACTTGTGCAAATTCTTGTTAATTGCTTCATAAATTATAATGTATGTATGTATGTATGTATGTATGTATGTACATATGTATGTATAAGATGCAAACAGCAATCAGTTGCCACAGGTGTTGACATGACAACTTTTCTGCTTAATGCACAAAGACTTTTTTTTTTTTTTTTTTTTTTTTTTTTTTTACACATTCTCAGGCTTTTCCTGTTTGTTTGCATTCCCAAGTGTGAGATCAGATGGTAATTTGTTGCCATGGTAACATACGAGCTGACCTTGGGTTGCCTCTGTGATTGTTACCTCATTTTCATTTTCATTCATTCTTTTATCTCCGTCATTTAAATTTAAACGTTGTGCACTTGTGATTTGGCCTCGGCTTGATGGCTCCTCTGTTCCAGTAAAGTGCTATACAAACAAAGGTGTATTATTTCTATAATTTCATTTGGAAATAATAGTGTGCACACTCAGTCACACACCCAGGATCTCTACTCCTCTCCTCTCCACTTCTTCTTGAAAAGAATACAGGCACAGAGCAGAACAAAATGGGCTGTGCTCCTCAACAAAGGAAGCGTTTTGCTTGGGAGGTTTCTAGATTGTTAGTCGGGACTCTGGCACAGCTGTCGGTGCTGCTGTCACCGTTGTCATATGTTCATTGTTGTCCTTTCGCTCTGCTCTGTTTCTGTGTGCCGCACGTCAGCCTGTCTGCTCTGTTTCTGTGTGCCGCACGCCAGCCTGTCTGCTCTGTTTCTGTGTGCCGCACGTCAGCCTGTCTGCTCTGTTTCTGTGTGCCGCACGTCAGCCTGTCTGCTCTGTTTCTGTGTGCTGCACGTCAGCCTGTCTGCTCTGTTTCTGGGTGCTGCACGTCAGCCTGTCTGCTCTGTTTCTGTGTGCTGCACGTCAGCCTGTCTGCTCTGTTTCTGGGTGCCGCACGTCAGCCTGTCTGCAGCTGAGTAGGCCTTGTCTTGTTACTGTTGTCTTTTCCTATTCATAGAACACAAACCAAACCTCTAAAATGTGTGTTACTGTATGCCATGCTGTGTGTTACTAATATACATAATATTCATATAGGCGACTCTTGAAATCACATAATGCTGCCCAGTGTCCTGCAGCACATTTACACAGAACATTTGATCCATATTGAGTTGCACTTCTCTGTTGATGTGTAGAATCCATTGTGTCACTTCAAGTGCTTAAGATTCCTTGTTTATCATGTCTCTTTTTCTTTTCATCTAGCTACTGTACTGCTGAGCATATTCAATCATGTGAAATAATGATTTGCTACTATCTATCTATCTATCTATCTATCTCTATCTGTTGTTGTTGTTGTTGTTGTTGTTGTTGTTGTTGTTGTTGTTGTTGTTGTTGTTGTTGTTGTTGGATTGATACTGTCCCATAGCACAAAAGGACTGAATATATCTGCAGGGGGGTTGATAGCGTTGTTAATCAATACCATTGATTCAGTTATTATTACTTATAGATGCTGAGATTTCTGGCTTTTCAGAACTCACTTTCTGGACTGTATTCTGTTTGGGAGAGTTGTCAACATTAGCCTACTGTTTGTTTCTATTTGACCTTACATTTTTTGCCCATGCTGAGACTCCATTCTCAATCAGAGTTCATACTTTTTAGGTTGTACTGTACAGGCTGTTCTCATAAATAAAATGTGAATTTGTTACCCTCAGGGAGAAGATACAGGGTCCCAAAAGCACGCACAAATCGCTTGAGGAACAGTTTCTTCCCGCAGGCCACGAGACTCCTTAACATACACAAATAGTGTAGTAGCCGTACTGTACCGTACTGTAGCTGCTGATTTCTGCATGAGGAATTGATTGAGAGGGTTGTTTTAATGATTTTAACAGGTTTAGTATAGTCAAACTCAAAAACATATGAAAAAAGTGTCTAATTTACTCTCAAAATCTTGCAAAAGAAATCTATCTACATATTAGTCCATGGGCCAGAAGGGTTGGGAATAATGCTCATATTGATTTTTGGCAAGGTATACATCTCTAGAGTTAGAAAATATGTGAGAGCATTGCACCAATGGTAGCTAAATGTGTGTTATCACTCGATTTATAACACCATGCAAAACATAATAGTTGCGGGACTTAGGGACATTTGAGGCTAAGTTCATGCAAATCAAGTCTAAAAGCACCAGAATTTGCCCAGAATTAGCCCAGGGCATGCTCTAACAATTGAGCCAGAGTGCCCGAGCTGGTGACCCCCGGGGTCACCATGGCGGCCAAATCCAATATGACCACTGTCCGAAAAAGATTTTGGCTATAACTTTTGAAGGAGATGAGCTAGAAATACAGACTTGGTGTCTATCTTATATTTTTTGACCATTAGAAAGGTGTTGGAATGCTTATCTTTACTAATGAAGATGTGTGTGGACCCCTAATCTGCATATTTCCAAGATGGCGGCTACCTGAATATGAGTTTTACCATAACTGTTGATGCTTTTAGTAAACTCGGTGTCCATTTTATGGTTTTTGAGTTTTAGAAACAGATTGTAATACTCAGATTTATGATTGAATCTATCTATAGCACTCTACTTTGCATAGTAAATAGGCTACCAATATGGCTGCTATCCCATTTCTTTTTTACATACACTTTTGTAGTTGTAAGAATGAGTTACCATCAAACTGGTGGAAACAAACAATCTACAGTATTTATCTTACATATTTTATTGAAACAATTAGTGAGTAACACTTAGGTATGTCCATGGGTTGGGGGGGTTAAGTTAGATTGAGAGTAAAGTGTTTTTTGTTTATATCCTTATATCCACAGCCAGATTAATCAAATATTGTTGTCTTGACCGCATTGTTGGTACAGACACTCTTGCATCCACATTGAGGTGCCACGGGCTCCAGCTTTACAGCATTCACAGCACCCACTACATGACTTTTTGCAGCTGCAGCAGAGAATGATGACTCAGGCTTTACTGGCATCTGAAAGATGGGTCCAGTAAGGTTCCCAAGTCTTGGTCATGGGAGTCCCAGTACTAGCCTGGGTAAACCCATCCCCCACGTGACCTGCTCTCAGACCTGTTCTCAGTCACTAGTCACTAGCTAGTGACTGGGAACTGAGAGAGCAGGTCACGTGGGGGCTGGGTTTACCTAGGCTATCCCAGTACCAGCCCCACGTACTGAACTCTGGATATTTTGCTGGACAGAGGTTGCCTGATTCCAGTAGAAGCTGGTCTGCAGCAGTCCCCATTTGACATGCTGAATCAGTGCATCTTGGATGGGAGGCAAGTTCTCAAGGGACTTGGTACCATTTGAGAAAAGCGGATGTCTGGCTTCATCTACTTGGCTGGAGACACAGCTCTTGCTGGACATGACAACAACCATAATGCTTCCAGTCTTTGGACATCGACATCTGAGTTGATCGGTTCAGGCTCCAAGGTGAAGGCATCCACGGTCTCAGTGAGATCCGCATGTTGCTTCCCAAGCTGCCCATCCACTCCTTTTCCCATAGCCCTGGAAGGCTGATGTAGTATCACATCATTTTAGCACATGGAAGAGATGTAATGCCAGTGATCTCTGGGGACCAAGAACATTGCAGATTTTGTGAACATAAATGTACTTTCCACATGTGAAGCCGATCCAGTGCTCTGTGAGGCCTAATGTGTAGAAGAAGCGTATTGCAAGTATTACAACGTCACTGTCGGACGTATGGATCCTGAGTTTCTATGGCTACTGGCCGCAGCATGTGCCAGGTGCTATAAATAATTCTACTGTAGTGTCTGCTTCAGGATGGTTACAAGGCTGAAGTGCAGATATGTCATATTCAGATCTGTTGGAAGGTATAACATCCTTCTTGGTAGAAAGGAGGAGTTCATCCCAAAACCCTGGTCGCCCTCACCTTGGGGTTGTCATGTACAGCAAAAGCTGTGGCTCCAGCCAAGTAGATGATGCTATACATTGGCTTTTTTCAAATGCATCAAGAGAACCTGCCTCCCACCCAAGATGCACTGATTCAGCATGTAAAATGGGGACTGCTGCAGGCCAGCTTCTACTGGAATCAGGCAAACTCTGTCCAGCAAAACATCCAGAGTTCAGTACGTGGGGCTGGTACTGGGACTCAATGACCAAGACTTTGGAACCTTACTGGACCCATCTTCCAGATGCCAGTAAAGCCTGAACCGTCATTCCTTGCTGCGTCTGCAAAAAGTCATGTAGTGTGTGCTGTGAATGTTGTAAAGCTGGAGCCTGTGGCACCTCAATGTGGATGCAAGAGTGCCTGTACCAACAATGAGGGTCGAGACAACAATATTTGAGTAATCTGGCTGTGGATATAAGGATATAAACAAAAACCACTTGTCATCTGAAGTCTTTTATGCAAAATCAGTCACCCTGGTAAATCAAAAGGACTGAGCACTTCTAACTCAATTCAATCTATGGACATAAGTAGGCTACTACTCATTTGTACATATAGGCACCAATATATGTTTTGTTCTGTTGTTTTTGTTTCTGATATTGTAATATTTTGTTCAAATTCTAAACACCTTTGATCAGTATTGATAGCATTTCACATTTATGGAGAGCATTGATGCACAGACTGGCTATTACCTGTATCAATGGGAATGGGTTCTACTCTATTTGTCTAATTGTTTCAATAAAATCTGTAAGATACATACTGTAGATTGTTTGTTTCCACCAGTTTGATGGTAACTTATTCTTACAAGTCTACACTCAATCTGGGTGAAAGTGTATGTAAAAAAAAAGTTGTTTAGCGGCCATATTGGTAGCCTACTTACTATGCAAAGTAGAATGCTATAGATAGATTAAATCATAAATCTGAGTATTACAATGTGTTTCTAAAACTCAAAAACCATAAAATGGACACCGAGTTTACTAAAAGCATCAACAGTTATGGTAAAACTCATATTCAGGTAGTCGCCATCTTGGAAATATGCAGATTAGGGGTCCACACACATCTTCATTAGTAAAGATAAGCATTCCAACACCTTTCTAATGGTCAAAAAACATAAGATAGACACCAAGTCTGTATTTCTAGCTCATCTCTTTCAAAAGTTATAGCCAAAATCTTTTTCGGACAGTGGTCATATTGGATCTGGCCGCCACCGGCTCGCGCACTCTGGCTCAATTGTTAGAGCATGCCCTGGGCTAATTCTGGGCAAAATCTGGTGCTTTTAGACTTGATTTGCATGAACTTAGCCTCAAATGTCCCTAAAAGTCCCGCAACTATTATGTTTTGCATGATGTTATAAATCAAGTGATAACACACATTTAGCTACCATTGGTGCAATGCTCTCACATATTTTCTAACTCTAGAGATGTATACCTTGCCAAAAATCAATATGAGCATTATTCCCAACCCTTCTGGCCCATGGACTAATATGTAGATAGATTTCTTTTGCAAGATTTTGAGAGTAAATTAGACACTTTTTTCAAATGTTTTTGAGTTTTACTATACCAAACCTGTTAAAATCATTAAAACAACCCTCTCAATCAATTCCTCATGCAGAAATCATACAGAAAAGTGGTGTCATTTGTCCTCTGTATGACGTCTAGTTCAAAAGTTATGACCTTATCCATTTTCATCAGACATCGCAATATGCCCGCAAAGATGGCCGCCAAACGGACCCATGGGACACTATTTCAACGGGGTAACAACAAAATTTGTTTATTAGACACCTTGAGGAGTACAAAAATCTATGTTAGAAAAATATATCTTTCGGGTGCGCGGGGACCCCCCGTTCCTACTAGACTAAAGTATCACAAGTGGCTCCAGTGGCTCAAAGAGAGAGGGAGGGACTCCTTTTTTATAACAGGGAAACACACACACACACACACACACGCACACGCACACGCACCCACACCCACACCACACACACACACACACACACACACACACACACACACACACACACACACACACACACACACACACACACACACACACACACACACACACACACACAGTATTTATCACTAACCACCTTCTTGATATTTGACAATAAGTCTTCATAGCTTCTGAATGAGTGCAAAATGAAAGGGAGCTACAGACAGAAACAATATTACTGATAGCTACGGTCCTGATATAAAAACAAGACTTTAATCTACTGAATGATTGAGCCAGGCAGTACCAAAATAAAAGAAACAAACAAACAAACAAACAAACAAACAAACAAACAAACAAACAAACAAACATTATTGATAGTTACCTTCCTGATACTGAAAAGTAGCAGCTCAGCTATTGGATGGTAGAGCGAGAGTGAGCCGGACTGCGATGTGTGTGAGAGAGGGAGGGAGAGAGAGGAGAGAGAGAGAAGAGGGAGGGGCAGAGTGATGTGGTCCTGAATGGCAGTGGCTGTTCAGTATTTAAGCCTTGGAATGTTTAACCAGCCAGTGAAGACCACACCCACCCACTGCCTGGCCACACCCACCCACTGCCTGGCAATGACGCCATGCAGGGCTTTAACAGCCATCAGTGGCTTTGTGTGCGTGTGTGTGTGCGTGTCTGTGTGTGTGTGTGTGTGTGTGTGTGTGTGCATGCATGTGTGTGTGTGTGTGTGTGTGTGTGTGTGTGTGTGTGTGTGTGTGTGTGTGTGTGTGTGTGTGAATAGGGTCAGTGGGCGTGGCTGCATGCACACTATTGTGTGTGCACTTGTGGTCTTTGTGTGTATGTGTTGCATTCCTGCATTTATGCGTTGGATGTGTGTATTCATGTGTGTGTGTGTGTGTGTGTGTGTGTGTGTGTGTGTGTGTGTCTGTGTGTCTGTGTGTGTCTGTGTGTGTGTGAGCATACCTTTGTAGACATCTGACTCAAGCTGGTCAATTCTGCTGTCAGACAGTGAGTCAAAATGCAAGCTAGCACACATAGTGCCCCGCCCCATCACGCGTCACTTGTACGTCAACACACCCTGCCTGCCCAGAAGGTTTGTTAGCACGCTGCATCACCTGAACTATTGTGATAGCAGTGAATTAATGCATAGACATCACCCAGTGCAAAGAAAAGTTGCTTATATGCTTTTGTCTGTTTTTATGTGTTTATGTGCTGTTGCTCTGGCATGTATTGTATAGAATATGCTAATGTCATCTTGCATGTTCTTTTTATATGTGCTCATGCATGTTCTTTTTATATGCTATTAATCTGCTTGTGCTTTTCTTCTTTTATATGCTTTTGTCTACTTATGTCTTCTGTACTATTGCATGTGTTTGTTAATGTTTCACATATAACATCAACCTGCCAGGGACTGCAGATGAAAATTAGCCTGTATGGCTAAATCTGGCACATTTACATGATGGACTCACATGCTCATGTTAATTAATGTGCATTGTCCCTTTTCTTAAATAAATAAACAAACAAACAAACATTTGAAAGTTTACAAAGCTTTCATGTCCAGGACCCCTAAATTGACACGAGGATGGAATTAGAGCCAACATAAAGGATTCCCCTTTTTGCTGGGGACCTCCTGGAACCCAATCAAGGCCCCCTGGGGTTTCCCAGACCCCAATTTGAGAACCACTGAAATCTACAGCATAACCTACCCTTTGACCTGAACAATGGGGAAGATTAGAATTTAATGACATAACTGCCTCCAAAAATTGTGCAAACTGGCCACCTAGAGAAAATGATTAACCAAAGACAAGGATTTTCCCTGTATATGAAACTCTATGCACTTATGAAAGGTTAAGGCTAATGTGAAAAATGATTTTGAGTCCTTAGATTAACCAAATGACTGTGTTAGTATTATGAGAGTAAAGACAGAATTCTGAGAATGACAGAGTACCTCCTCACCTGATGGAATGTGTAAAAAAAATCTCATTGGCATTGGTAGTAGCATGTCTAGTCGTGAATGTGTGTGTGTGTGTGTGTGTGTGTGTGTGTGTGTGTGTGTGTGTGTGTGTGTGTGTGTGTGTGTGTGTTGCGTCACAATCCGAGGCCGTCTCATTCTAATCCCTTAACCGTCTGACACCAGATGCCGTGCAAGCTAATAGGAAAACTGTGATCACCTTCACCCTGACTGACCAACCCCCTCTGTCTGTCTGTCTGTCTGTCTGTACTTGTACTTAAACTTGTGATTGAGATACACACAAGAAAAGTATAAATAAGTATTCTTGCCTTATACAGAAAGTATAAGTATACTTGGCTTGTAGTTGATTTGTTTTATTTGAAGTACGCTACAGCAGTTCTGCATATAAAATGGAAAAATCAGGATATCACAATAAATCCCAGAGGCTTATTTCCATGTGGTCCCTTATAGTCGATAGATTATAGCTGATTAAATACTTTTTCAGACATATCGGTTTCTTTGAGGTAGTATACACACCATACACATTTGGCTGATTTTATTGACAATTCTTCCATATATGAGAGTAGCAGACTTGATGTATACTGGCTGCTAAGGCTACCAGAATATATGGAGTCACTCAGCACACAATTGCTCAACTTCACATCACTGATGACATCACTCACTGATGACCACCACTGATGATGTCATAGATGTGATGATGTCATAGAGATTGTGACATCATCAGTGATGATGTCATAGACATTAATTCATGAATGAAATCATCAGAGGGACAATTGAAACAGAGAAACAAACAGACAAACAGAGCCCATGCTCCCTTTTATAGGCACAATTAAAGCAATACAACTGTGACTTTTGCCTCGCTGGAAATTATGGTGGTGTCCAGACATGGTTTCCAGAAGTACACAACCTGCCTATGACCATCCCCTGATCACAACCCACCGCCATGCAAATATTCAGTACAATGCCACCTGGGGTGTGGGTGTCAGGTGTTTTCCAGGACTTTCCAAGTGGTTCCAGGACTTGATGAAGTGCCCATGACCTTCTCCGGATCATAACCCCCTGCCATGCAATATTTCAGCCCAATCTGACCTGGGGTGTGGATGTGAAGTATTTTCCAGGTGGTTTCCAGGATTTTCCAGGACTTTCCAGGTGGTTCAAGGACTTGGTGATGGACCCATGACCTTCCCCAGATCCTAACACCCCGCCATGCAAAATTTCAGCCCAATCCGTCCTGGGGTGTGGGCGTAAGGTGTTTTCCAGGTGTTTTCCAGGATTTTCCAGGTCTTTCCCAGGTGGTCCCAGGACTTGATGACATGCCCATGACCTTCCCCAGATCACTACCCCCCTCCATGCAAAATTTCAGCCCAATCCGAACTGGGCTGTGGGCATGAGGTGTTTTCCAGGTCGTTTCCAGGATTTCCCAGGACTTTCCAGGTGATTCCAGGACTTTCTAATCTGCTCATGACCTTCCCCAGATCATAACCCACCTCCATGCAAATTTTCAGCCCAATCCGAGCTATAGTGTTAGAATAGAGACAGATACACATATAGTGGTATGGTCAACATTCACTCCGTTACTCAGCTGAATGGATGGTCGAGTGGATAAGACACAGGACATTGTGCTGAAAGGAAGGGGCCCTCAGTTCGAATCTCACATGGTTGTACTTTTTCCTTAAACTTAAAGTATACTAGTAGTATACTTACTTAGTATACTACTAGTATACTGAATTGGGCCGATTTAGTGCCAATTTAGTGTCAAGAAGTATTAGGCAAGTACACTTGGAGTATACTACTAGTATATTGATATTAGTATACTTGGTGCATAAAGTATACTTGAGTATATAAGTATACTTGCATAAAAGTACACTTGGTCTTTACTTAAAGCAGCTACGAGCAACTTTTTCGATTGTTATTAAACAGTATAAATTTAATATCAATGCATCACATCTTACCTCTAATAGTCGACGAGACCAAAGCCGTGTGTATCTGAGATTGCTCCCTTAGGTGATTATTAAGTCTATAGTCTGTCTAAACTCGCGTCAACAGGGGGCTCTCTAGAGCGACCGGACCGGGTAACCCGGAAGTGAAACGCGGAAGTGAAACCAGGAAGTGAAACGCAGCTGCCTTCCTACGCCGTTTGCGCTGCCTAGCAACATAACATAAACAATGTGAACGCCACGCATACTCTCGGGAACATCTCTCGTTATATTCTAACAGGTTTTTTGGAAGTTATTTTGTGGTTATGGCCGAAGTGGCTGCTGCAAACCGTTTCATTTCACTTCCTGATCTGCCCTGGCTACAGACACACTAACACTCGCCGATTCACTCGGGGTTAAGCGACACTACTCTGCGTTGGTCTCGTCGACTATTAGAGGTAAGATGTGATGCATTGATATTAAATTTATAGAAGGACAAAAAACCAGCACTCAAAATAAATCCTTTTGGGTTGTTTTAATACCTTCAAGCAGCAACAGCAGTGACAATGAACGTTTCGGCGTAAGCCTTCCTCAGCATTGTGACAATGCCATGGGTTATTGGAGTGGGTTACTGGATTTATACAATGGCTGTGAACCAATCAGATTGCTTGATTTGAGAGAGCCGTTTTATAATAAAGCTTAGCCAGATTTGTACAGATATATATCTACACTGGAGCAAACCATGGCTAATGTGTAATATGACATTTCACCCCTATTAAATGCTCAAGGTTTACTATCATTGTCTGTAAATAAGAGGTTTCAAGTCTTCACACTATTTGTCGTCTCGTTTGGATAGCTGTTTTGGATAGCTGTTTTTTTTCCACTGGTCTAGGAAAATACTGAAATATGACAACAAATATTGAGGGTAACTTGCTTTGCTTTTGTAGGCTACATAATATCTTTATTTTTGTATGTTGACACAAGATGTCACTACTACAGCTTTGACATTATTTACAGTGCAATGTTGTGCATGGCTCACTTGGCCAATGTGAGAGTACACATAGTGTTTTATATGTACAGGTAGCCGGTTGGAACATCTCACAATACAACATCAAATACCAAATGCAAATAAACCAATAACTGGGTTTAGTATTGCTGCCTCTCTGCCTCTTTATTTAATACTGTATCAGTAGACAGTGGCACCTCAAAAGTGACACGCACCTCCTGGAAGAGCTTCATGGGATTCACCACCATCGTCAGAAAGGGTCGTTGTCTTTTGCACTTGAAAAATAACTCACTGCCTCTCTCTAGTGGCCATTAGCAGGCATGGCATGCTTTTGGTGCCCTTATCCTGTAGTTTTATGGCAAACGTGGAGCCTGTCACATAGCCTGGGTAAACCCATCCCCCACGTGACCTGCTCTCAGACCTGTTGATAGTGACTGGGAACTGAGAGAGCAGGTCACGTGGTGGCTGGGTTTACCTAGGCTACTTCCACCCCATCATCCAGATCTCCTCCCCGACACGCCTAAGATGACAGCAGCCATTCAGATGAATGCAAAGTCAAATATACTGACACTAGAAACGATTCTGGGGGGGGGGGGGGGGGGACTATGGATCGGTCTCCGTCTGTTAGTTTGTTGGTAAGTGACACTGTAATGTTGACTTTGTGCCGCTAGGGGGCGGTGTTAGCAATAAATGGGGCTGACCCGAGGGTGGAACTATATCACTTGTTCTACTCTGTTTCATCGTTGACTGAATTTTGTGTGTGAAGGCAACCACAAAGACGAGGATGCTCCTGCGGCCTATTTACCTGTATCAAGAACAGCTTGGTCTTTTTCTCCATAAGCGTGTTGTCGAAACAGCTGAAGATATGAGACAGCCGGACGGGTCTCCCATCCGCTCCAAACACGCAGCCCTCTTCTCCATGAGACGACAACACAGCCAGGAAACAGTCCTTCACCGGCCGCCTGCTCTCTGCAGCACACACACACAGACACACACACACGCACGCACACGCACGCACGCACACACGCACACACACACACACACACACGCACGCACACACACACACACACACACACACATGCACACACACAGACACACACACACACACACACACACGCACGCACACGCACGCACACGCACGCACACACGCACACGCACACACACACACACACACACACACACACACACACACAGATGGAGACGTCATGTGGGTCTTTACATGCTAACTGAAGTGCACACCTTGCTCAATTATCAATATTAGTCACTTCTCGACAGGACCAGGCAAAGAAAGGAATGGCAAACTTGCACGTACAAACACACACACACACACACACACACACACACACACACACACACACACACACACACACATGCTCGGCTCTTGTGCAATATCTATTAAGCAGGAGTGTCTGTCTGCACAGGCAGGCCAAGGGGCCATTCTGTCCCCTCTCTGTATTTACATAATAAGGGTGTAAACAGGCATGCCATGGGTGGAGACTCTGGAGATGATGTGCCATGGCTGCCGTTATGGAAACTGCCCGTAGCTCTGCGGGCTCCAAAAATCGTGACCGACAGACACTGACAGACACCACAGAGCCCACTTAGCCAATTTGAACTAAGATGGTAACATTTATAATGTTCATGAACATTGAAATGTGCCCCTTTTATCAGTTTGTTTATCCAGCAAAGATAAGGACTTGATTACGAGGCCATAGCCAAAGGTGCAACTAGCTTATAATATATCAGTGATAAGAGTCTATTTGCACTTTCACATTGTCTGTTATCCAGTTGTTTACATGTATTCTGAGTGACTCCAAACACGACATGAAGTGCAGTTTGATCATCTGTAGAAGGGAACACAGAAAATCGGCGACACAAAACGCACTCAAAAGCTAACAATGAGGTGACTGCATGGATTGAGACGGGCAATTCCTTTTTCCCTCAATGCCTCGAACAATTATTCTATTAAAGTCAGTGACAACTCTAAAGGGGCGTTCACACCGACCTATTAAAGTTTTTCGCTGGCATCGAGTTTACATACAAAGTCAATGCAAACGAGCGATTGAGCGTATATTCGCCCGGGAGAAAAATCGCTGGGTGTCCGAGCGACAGAGACAGAGCGACAGCCCGAGATGAAATATCCCAACTCGAGCGAAATTACGCTGGCATCAGTCGCTCGCTCTTCAACGCTGATTGGCTGCCGTGTGAGAGTGAGTCAAGGATCACACTGGCTTGGAACAAACCACTGGTTTACTGTGTGGCAACAAACCGCATTGACAGCTGATTGACAGGCTGACAGCTGACATGAAGTGAAGTCTGTACTACCGGTATAGAGCTCGTGTTAGGAGCACGCTGATAGGCTTAGCTTGTAAACAACTACGGTGGCTCGTAGTGGACAAATATCATGACATTGCGTAACGTTATAGCCCCCAGATGTCCGTCAATTCTTGTGCCTATTGACGAGCGATTTAAACAGAGCCACAGAGCGATTCCAAAGTTCAGTCGAGCGACAGAGAGAAAAATAAATATCTCTGTGTGAACACAGCTTAAGACAAGATGCAAGAGACAGTCTGAGGATATTGCACAGAAACACTGCATTGCTTGTCTGAAACATTTATAAGTGAAGTTAAATTGTAAATACTCTACACATTGTATATTTAATATACAATATTAAATGTACTATATTTATTCCAGAGCACCAACACCCGCAGTCTGGCTGCCTCTGTTGAGGTGAGCTCAGGCTGTCAGAGGAGAAACCAGGAAGAAGGGAAAACGTGATTTTTTGAAATGCGTGTTTCACAAAACCGATTGCGGCAGTTCTTTATATGTACATCAAACACATTATGGTCATATTTCTGTATCTGTTGGGGAGCTATTTCAGATTAATTTTACAAGATTTATGGGGCTGGGGAACTGTCTGTCCGCGCTGGCCAGCCTAGCTGCAGATACAGTCCGGGTTGAACATTCAGAGAATGCAACATTTAAACTCGATACACTGCACGGGGTAATATCCCACTAGTTATAATAAAGATGTGTTTAAAGAAAACGATTAAAAGCATAACATGTTTAAAAGAAGATATTTGAAAAAGAAGGATAAAGAAGTTTTAAAATCTTAATATAGGATAAAGATGTTAATATAATTATAATATAATAATAATAATAATAATAATAATAATAATAATAATAATAATAATAATAATAATAATAATAATAATAATAATAATAATAATAATAATGGGGGTGGGGATTGGAGGCGTAGTTGTCTATATGTTAAGGCTTAAAACGTGGGATTTTTACCGTTACCCACCATTTACCCATGTTTGGTATAGGGACCAATTACATGTAGGCCTAATTTGTCCCTATGCCATACTGTATAGCCCTGATACTCAACTTACGGCCCAGGTGCCAGATGCGGCCGCCGATAGGGCGCCGAGTGGCCCCCCGACCATTCTCTAATTCACACTGAAAACTAACATTAAACAAAGTTTGACTGAGCTCCAGCTCAATTGTCAAATATCGCCACCTATTTGCTGTCCCATGCAGGCACACGTGTTCACATCGTCACTCGGATTATTGCTTTGACTATTTGTTTGCATTCTGCTCGGTGGTTCAAATTGATGCTATGTGGGTTCATGGCATCGGTTCATGGCAGAGTGTAAACATCTTAAAACATTAAAATGACCAGCCAACTACAGCTGCCAGCTGGCACCCCAAAAACCTACAATCTGCTACAGATTTTTTTATTATTATTATTAATGTTGTTTAGCGGCCCCTGCCTCCTGTCATTTTTGCAAAAGTGGCCCCTGGGCAAAGCAAGTTGAGTGTCCCCGCTGATTCTAGGCTACATCTTGTGTATACGTGTATGTTACCTTTCTCAAACAATGCGTAGATCTCATCACTGTCGAGGTCGTTGTGTATGTCGACTTTGAAGCCCAGTTTGCTGAGGGTGCGGTGGAGTCTTTTGGTGTCTCTCTCTGCCCCGGGCCGGTTCCCCAAGTTCACCCCATGGTGGAACTGAGCCACCGACACCAGCAGAGCCCTGTTACACTCCACACCGGGATCCCTCACGCCTTTCCGCCGCAGCATGCTTCTTGAATGGAGGTCCAAGTCAAGGAAAGTTGGGTTGTTGGGTCCTTTGGTTTTTTTCCCCTGTGGTTGGATCTTAGGTCTTACACTGTCTAAATCCTTTAGTCAAACCAACGGCCCAGTAATATGCAAATAGGCAGCAGTTAAATATGCTTTACAGAAAACACACCTGAGATATCTAACAGGTAATTTCACTGTATCCACATGTGTCTGTATCTGATATGCCTGTTAGTGTCGGTCTCACGCAGGCTTTAATTGTCTGCATCACAGAGCAGTAAAAACGCTACTTACTATGAGTCACACCTTCTGTCACACCTGTGCAACCATATTTGGAGCATTTCCTCTCAAGGCATTATGGTCACATGCCTTGATGATCACACAACGTTGCATAATGCTGTCCTTCCCACGTGTTTTTTTACACAGGTCTTTAGTTATGGGAAACGGTGCATGCATCACCTGGTTGGGATGTTGCCCACAGCATAATAGCCAAATGAGTTCAACAGTTCCCGCCTGCACCTTTTTGCAGCTCCGCTTCCAGGTAGTCAATTTCCCATTCATTTCTCCATTGGCGTTTCAGAAAATCCAAGAGTTTTAAGAGTTTTAAGCCTGGATGTGGAACCAAGAAGAGCGGCTATATGAGATACATTACATTACATTACATATGGCTATATGAGATGAACTGATGACTATAAAACATTTGATTACAGAAAAACAAAGCAAAACAGAGAAATAGCAAAACATAAAACTTTTGCTGTTTTTTAAACCCTTTTCCTCATTTTCCACTTTCAATGTTTTTGCTTTTTGCATTTCAAAAGAGAGCAAAAATATATAGCATATACTCTCTCTTTTCTCTCTCTCTCTCTCTCTCTCTCTCTCTCTCTCTCTCTCTCTCTCTCTCTCTCTATATATATATATATATATATATATATATATATATATATATATATATATATATCGGGCTCTGGTGACATGTGATGGGCATTTGTCATTATTTGTGACATAAATGATTAATCGAATAAAAAAAGAATGATCAGATATCGGTCGATAATGAAAATAATCTTGCAGCTAGGACCTCCGGAGGCATATGGGAAGGGGGGGGGGGGGGGGGGGGGATCACCCTGTCTCGAAATGAATGAGATAAGTTTTCTGTGAGAAAAATATTTTCTGCTCTTGTTTTTCTGAATTAACGAGATCGGTTTTTATTTAAAAAATAAATGTCATTAACAAAGTATATTCCATCTCCCATCCATTAGCTTCAAGATCATCTGCAGAATGTAGTCTTTATTGGCCTACAGATTACATTGTGAAAAGTAATCAACTATTGTTAATCAACTATCAATTTGAATTGTCTCTTGGAAAATACTGAGCAGCCTACATCCTGTTCATGAATTTTTTTCTTCTTCAGAGTTTAAGGAATCAAACCATGAATCTGTTGATTTCTTAACCCAAGTAATGCCTGGTTTCTACGAGAGTTGCTGCCGGTTGCTGGTATAGTCTATTTATTATATGTGTGCTCCACTGCTGCCTCTGTTTGGATCATTGGAGCAATACATATCACGTGCCATCAGCCAACACCCTATCCCCCTATAACATCAAGCAAACGAAAAGCTCATTTTCAGCCAGTTCATGCCTTGATCTGACTTCATAAGTGTCAGAAAATAAGTATAGATAATTCACTGTTTTTGATTGGAGAGATCTATCTTCTGAAATAGGTTGCAGTAGCTATAATAATAGCAACTCTAAACCATGCAGCTTCATCTTCCATGCTTTTCAATTTCACATGCTCAAAGACTTGATGAAACAAAACGATTCACTATAATTGCATTAAAAAGGAAAATCAATGCATTGACTATAGACTACTTTTATCTATTGGGTGCTTATTTAATCGTAGTGAGTTGTCTGGACTTCGACCCATTTTGGGGCTCTAGCCTCATAAATCAGTGCAAAGTGCCTGATAAAAGAAGACAATCCCTCAATCTCATCTATGATACAGGCAGTGACCTTTGTCATTATCATCAGTGTCATTATCATAATGAAAAAAAAAGTGCCTTACAGACAATAACAAATAAAAGCCAATATGATTAATGAATTTATTTGATGTGTCATAAAAAACCATCAAGGATAACACAAGAACACCTAGGGCTTATTTCCAGTGTGGTCCTTTGGTGTTTTAACACTAGAAAGACCACAGCGGTCACTGGTCATTTTGACCTTTTTGAAATGTATAATGTGCAATCGCTTTGTTGAATAAAAAACAAATACAATGCTGCTGGTACCTGCCTTTTCCTAAAAGTGTCTGCATTGTCATTTAAAGTAGTTTTTATTTGAATTACACAAAAGGCAAAGAAAATATTAGCATTTTTACCTAGAAAGACCATTTGGACCTCACTTAATTTCCCAGGGTTCTAGACCTATTTTGTAGTCTATATTTTCACATTTTGGTGTTGCTTTGTCTTTTTAAAATATATCTTAATATCTTAACACAATAAATGCATTAATCGCTCAATTGGGAATTTATCATGAGAGATTGAGAGAGTTTGGAATCTAGTGGTCAAAATGACCACTTACAGTCGTTCTAGTATGGAATTCTGGTCCTTCAAGTGTTAAAAGATGTAGAAAATGGAGAGATGAGAAAAGAAAATTTCCCATTCAATTTCAAGGCATTGCTTTAAAAAAAGTTTGCAAATTAATTTGTTTATCATTGTTTGAGTTCAATGGCAGCATGACACATTTCTGCAGGCACTAATCTCTTTTCATAATGTGACTGCTTTGATCAAGAGTACCTGCAGTACCACTATCAGCCTGTGAATTTAGTGTGGTGCTATTTGCTCTGCAGGTCCGCTGCATGATGGCAGTGCTCGATCCTCCTGGCAGAAGTTGGAAACCCCAGAGATAATCAGACAGCTGCTGGAAGTTGACAGTAACCCCAGGAAAACCCCAATACAGTTAGTAATGTGTGAGGGATTTTAACCAAAGAAACCACCAATGCTCCAACTGATGCTGTCTGGCGCATTGTGAAACCACGAGGAACACTGTGAACAGATTGCATCAGCATGAATTCTACATTGAACGTTTCCCTTCTTCTTCTCTCCAGCATGGCAGTAGACTGCCCCCTGCTGGTGCTGCATGGCTGCCACTTTGAAGGGCTGAGCTGGCAGCAGCAGCCTGAAGAGGTGAACCATGCCCTGGCTAGCCATGGGACCAGAAGCCTTGTCGATACTCCGGCTATGGGCAGAAACAGGCGGAAACACACCACGGTGTTCCGGGAAACGCTGGGAACCAGAGTGCTGGTGTTCTCCAGAAAACAATTCCGCTCTAATCTTGCGTTCTGCTCAGAAAACATGCGAGTATCTAGCAGGGGCGTAGCTACGGGTGGGCCTGGCTGGGCCTACGCCCACCCACTTCTTGCCTAGGCCCATCCAATCACGAGACTTTAAAACTTCCTAAATGGCCGACATTACTGTCTTTCAGAGGCTTTAATGGACTTATATTTAGAGATGGAGTGAGGGTCCTGCTATCATATGAGACTAGAAGACCTGAGGCATCCATTCCACTCTGTCATGTTAACTTGTTGGGAAGGGAGCTAAACAATGCTCTAAATTGAGGCTAGATTTTGGCAAGTCAAAAAGTGGCATGGCCATTTTCAAAGGGGTCCCCTTGACCTCTCACCTCAAGATATCTGAATCAGAATAAGAATGGGTTGTAGGGGTACCACGAGTCTCCCCTTTACAGTCATGGTCACGTTATACTAATCCCATGCAGTTTTGCAAAAAACCATGCAATTTTTTTGCATGCAGTATAAATGTGTTATTTGCACCTGTTCTATTTTAATATTTTTGCATACTGGGGTCCCTAAACAGTTTTGGAATTGCATAAATTGGGTATAACTCAAAAGTTGATACTCTTTAGAATATAGTATAAAATATGTGATGATGCTGCCATGCTACTGTAGCATCACTTATGACAGCATGCATTATGAGCTGACCTAAGTGCTGTTAGGATCCTCCAGTCTACCCACAAGGCTTGGTCAGTGTCAAAAGTGGGGTTTTGCTCTGTGTCAAACTGGTGTACATGCGGTTACACCCTTTTGACAGCAAACAAACCCTACTTGTACTGTCTTTGCAGTGAGCTATACAATGATTTGTACATAGGTATACAATTATTTCTTTATTTGACTCCTGCTTATATAGCTACATATTCATAGCGGACATTCTACATCACACTTCTTGTAGCCTATATAATGCAAATAGCAGTTCACTTGCTTTATATACCTTTGATCGCAGTCCTTGTTTGTTTTGGCTTGTATGCATACCTTTCATTTTCCTTTGAAAGCACATTAAGAACATTTACTGGAGTCAAATTCCCACTTTTATTCAGGCCCACCTGCAATTTCATTTCTGGCTATGCCACTGTTATCTAGCTACTCTAAAAGATTCAAGTACTTCTTTGAATACCTACTTCGTTTGGTATGTCCATGCGTCTTATTTTTTTCTAACTGGCGAGGTGAGGCTCGACTTGGTTGCATTTCTATGGGGGAACGAAAATGGCTGCGCCACACGGTCTCCTTTGAGAGAGAGTGACGTGAGGGTCGCCTGCACTGCAGCAGCAATGGACCCAGAGCGCAGTCAACACCCACATCTTCCATGGGATCCAGCGTTTGGGGGCCATAGGTAAAACGTTCAATCCCATTCAATAAGAAATGGAACATCTCGATATGTTGAATTTCACTCTTTTAAATGTCATCACCAGGAACACATACGTAAGTTTTCAAATACCCATTTGATACAAGGATAATACCGTGACATATTGACATTCAGCTTCCTTTAGTTTAGGGTTTAAAATGTCTTTTTCCCTCCCCTCTCCATCCACAGGTGGGGTCTCCAACCATTGCTGGTTGATAGAGGGCATCAGACAAAAGGAATTATCGGCCCTTGCCTCCGTACAGCTGAGCGCGGCATGGTCTGCTGCTGCCTGTCACAGAATGCATCTTGAAGCGGAAACATAATTTCAATGGGATAAAAACCTCAAACCGCTCATCATCACAACACCAAACAGCGTGACTGCAGCGCCGCCACGTGGACACCCATCTGACTGCACCATGAGCTCGTGTGACAGTTAAATGTCTAATGATGGAATGATAGGCCTAAAACTGCTTTCAAGGTGTTTGATTTGGATTTTATTTTCTTTCCAAACACTACAAATACATGCTGTATGCAATATTGTTATATAAAGTGTATGAAACCACTCTAGGAAACTTCACCACAACTTAAAGAATTGAATATTGAATAGAAAGAAAATACATAGGTAAAAAAACAAACAGAGAAAGAAACATTGCTGTACTTAAATCTCACATTGTAAATAAAAATACATGTTTGTAGCATGTTAATATCAAAAATGGACAATATTTTAAGTTTGTAAAATAGAGGTGCATATGATTCCCTGAACTTTGAACATGTGGCTAAACTAACAAACCTTGGGTATATATATATATATATATATATATATATATATATATATATATATATATATATATATATATATATATATATATATATATATATATATATATATATATATATATATAATATATTGCCTATGGGTATATTAAATTAAACTATAAGGTTAAAAGGCAGGACTTATTGACAAGTGGACAGATTTTCCTAATAATTCCTAGATTTCATTACTTTTTAACATACAGAATCAATTTGTTCTTTCCAACATTTTATCATTAATTATTACCCCCAGAGATTGTGTGAACGATACTCTTCTTTGCCCTCAATAAAGAGCTTGGCCTCATCTTGAAAATCAGAACTCAGAATTCAGAACTAGGCTGCCTGGATCATCACCCGCACTAAATAATCGCTCCTCATTCAACTCCACTGACACCCCCCCTCACCCCCCTCAGTACTATGGGTGCCAGGGCCTTCAGCTGCTCTGCACCCAGACTCTGGAACTCCTTGCCCCCGCACAGTCCGACTCCATAACCACATTCAAATCCCACCTCAAAAAAACATGTTCCAACTGGCCTACTCACTTTAATCTCATACAGCACTCTACAGTATCTGTGTCATCTGCCTCCCCTCAGTCCCCTGTGTATCTCGTGTCTTTTCTTTGATCTTCGCTCGTCATATTTTGATGATGCTGATTTTTGCCATGCCTGTTTTGATCGGAGTATGATCTTTAGAATATTATGTCTCTTTTATGCACTGTACGATGACCTTGGTTGTTCTGAAAGGCGTCTCAAATAAAATGTATTATTATTATTATTAAGTCATAATATCAAATTGGATCTATCATTGCACCTGCATGGAGACTTTAGCATATTCAATAAGTACAGTCAATGTGACCTGCTGCATGATTTTGAGTCACATTGCACCCTCAAACAATTTTGAGTTTACACTTTTGGAAAGAGGAGATAAGCTTTCTGCTGATATCAAAATTAGCATTGTACCAAAGACTCTGAACAATGCAAATTAACAAAATTATTCTTAGCAGATAGATGATTAATGGTTATTATTTTGAAAATGCATTTTAGATTCTAATGCAAATTGTCTATGAAATAGCATGTTAATGTCATGTAATCTCACATAACATTGCATTAATCTTGGCCCTTTCTAGGAACGAATGGCTCGACTAGTTGATGGAGTCCGCCCCAGACGTGGAGAATCCAGCGTTGTCGTAGATGACCACACGCGACTCTGCAACAAACAATATTTGTTAGTAGGCTACAGCAATCACTATTAGTGTTAGCACATTAGACATAATAGTGCTACTTTACGCGTGGAACTGTACGGCATGTCCTGCCTGGAAACAGTAAAAAAAGTCACCTCCAAGCTCCGCCGCGGTACTCCACACCACTGCAGTGTCTCTGCCAGACACTGTCTCTGCCAGTCTCTGCCACACTGTGAACGGACAGTACAGAAGTCAAGTCAACTCAAGTCAAGTCAGCTTTATTTATAGAGCACATTTACAACGACAAATAGCCGACCAAAGTGCTTCACACAAAATGCAACAGTTTAGCACAACCTCTGGGTTGTGGCAGGCTCTGGACTGATCTAATGTGGGGACTGGGAGGCTATTCCAGAGCCTTAGGGCAGGGATACCCACTTTACTTAAATGACAGGAGGCCAGGGGCCAGTTAATAAACAAAACATTAATACATCTGTAGCGGACTGTAGGTTTTTGGCTCGTCAGAGTTTAGTTTGACAATTGTGCGCGCACAGGATAGTTACAGTAGGTTAATTTAGTTAAGTACATATAAGTGCCTGGGCGGTGATCAGGTGGCTATATTTCACAATTTAGCAGGACCCAGTGTAGGAAATTAGAAAAATATTTTGGGGGCAACTTTTGCCCCACTGTCTAAAAAAATGGGGGCATTTACAACATTTCAGGGTCACTTTAAAAAGAGTAATTACTGCACCACTACTCACCATCACATCTGCCTCTCTTCCAAACGTAGAACACGACAGCCAGCAGAGCGACGCAGAGAACACCAATCACAAGCAGCTCCACCGTGTTGGCTGGGCACAAAAAGACAGAGAAAAAAAAAAAAACATTGTGTCAAATATGGTAGTCTGAAATTAACTAGTTTGTGCCATTGTTTCCCCGGGCGGGGACCGCCTACCATTCAGAAACACCCCCATTCCGAAACCCCCCCACTCCGAAATCGAAATTGATTTACCCCCAGTGGTGTAGTCTACATTTTTTCAGAGGGTATACTGACTCTGCTATTGCAGTTATTTTGGTGAAAGTAGTGCAAAAGTAGTGTAATAAGTAATGAGTTACTCTACACATACAGTAATATTGTAAAGTTATTACTTTCAAATGAAAGTAACTAGTAATATTACATATAGTATATATATATGTGTGTGTGTGTGTGTGTGTGTGTGTGTGTGTGTGTGTGTGTGTGTGTGTGTGTGTGTGTGTGTGTGTGTGTGTGTGTGTGTGTGTGTGTGTGTGTGTGTGTGTGTGTGTTATGAACCTGGACAGGGAACTGAAGGAGTGACGCAGGCTGTGGCCGGTGAGGTGACCGCTGGGACGACACTGGTGGCAAGATCTGAGAACAGAAAAAGGTGATTGATTCATGAAAAATCATATGGGTAATGGGCCAGACACGAGGTGACCGCTGGGACGAGAACAGAAAAAGGTGTTAGACGGATCAAATTCAGTGCACACTGGCATGACAGTTTACCAAACATATAGTATAGTTAAATATATATAACTATACTGACTGACTCTGACCATAGACAATAGACAGATACTCAACTGAATGAACAGACTCAAAAAGAGCTCTGTCAATAAAGAAATAGTCTATTCGAGAAAAGGAATGATGCACATGTGAAAAAAAAGAAAATGCTTTTGATAAGGGGTTCCTTAGTCTCCACGGGTCCACACACCCATTCTCACTCATAAAAGATGTTAAAGACTGGACATTTTAGAAAGTGTTGAGGATCCTGAGGCAGAACGGTCTAAACATGGATTCACAACACAATTCATATCACCACCAAAGATAAGCTGATGTGTGTCCAGGTTTGGGAGAGAAGCAAGAGTCTTGTTCATAAATTCAACATCATCCCAGTTGGGAGCGTATACATTGACTCAAAGCACTGGGGTTTGGAATAAGGTGCCTGTCACAATAAGGAACTTCCATTTGGATCAGTAATAATATTAGATGATGTAAACTGAGTTTTTTTGTTCACCAGTATTGCAACACCTCTTGCTCTTACATTAAAGTTGGAATGAAATACCTGGTTTACCCAAGGTTTGTGTACCGTAGTCTAATCTGATCAGCTTTCTTTAAATGAGTCTCTTGAAGGAACATGAGGTCTGCTTTTAGGTTTTTTAAATGGGCAAAGATCCTAGAACACTTGATTGGACCGTTCATTGACTTGACATTCCATGAAATAATAGTCTGTTCTTAAGTAACTACCCATTAACTACTCATGAACTAGCAGAAAAAAAGTTAAGGAAGTCATCATTACTTACTTTGTGCAGAACATGATGTCCACTCTGTGTGGTTTACATTAATGCTCACATATAAAGTAAATCCACCAGTTATATGTGAGTAATAACATCTGTAATGTACTTAAAGAATAGAGACACATTTACCTTCACAGATCACAGCAGCGTCTTCATGGTGATGACAGTCGTGGGACCCAAACCCATGATGTCTACAGTCTGTTATTGATGCCTCACTTCCTGAACAGAGGACATTATCCAGCCAGATGGGCCCTCTGACCTCTCCAAAACGTGCATTCAGTGGTGCTTCCAGGGCTCTGCCACAACCCAGCTGTCTACACACCACCAGAGCTTCACGCAGGTCCCACTCATCATCACACACTGTCCCCCACTGTCCAAGGTGGAAGACCTCCACTCTGCCAGAACAGGAGCTGTTCCCTCCATCGGCCAGGCGGACCTGCCCCTCAGCTGCAGTGATGAAATGAAAAACAAGCAGTGCAACAATGAACGTGTCATAGTTGACTCATACAGTTCAGAGGGAGAACATAATTCCCCCAGTTGTTTTGATATCGAACAGATATGTATGTATGTTCTTGTAGCATTAAAATGAATAGATGAAATTAGCATGTCAATATATTGGAGTGATATTGGCACAGTAAGCATTAGAACAATAGTCTGACATCACAAGCTTGTAGACAGGGAGCACTCGTTACGAACAAACAAAAGTAGAGCACGCACATCCACTCAGCATTGCAGGTGACAGTAAGGTCAGTGTTTTGCGGGATTTTCTAATTTAAAGTTTTTAAATCAGTTCTAATATTAAAATCAATGCCGCCTTTGCGGTTTCTATCTCTCCTAATCACCGGCTGGCCGCCGATCACCATCTGCTGGGCTGGTGATGAGAGTGGTGGCCTTGGTGCGAGGCTGAGGGGTGCCGTTGTTTAAGGAGTCTGCCGCTGTAGAGAGAGAGAGAGAGAGAGAGAGAGAGAGAGAGAGAGAGAGAGAGAGAGAGAGAGAGAGAGCTTTGACATGCTTTGACAACATGCATGGTGTGTCTCTATGTTGAAGACAGGCAGACAGACAGACAGGCAGATAGACAGACAGACAGACAGACAGGCAGGCAGACAGACAGACAGGCTGGCAGATAGACAGACAGACAGACAGACAGGCAGGCAGGCAGGCAGACAAGAGGCAGACAGACAGGCAGACAGGCAGGCAGATAGACAGATAGGCAGACAGACAGGCAGACAGACAGGCAGACAGACAGACAGGCAGGCAGACAGATTGATTTTGATTGATTGATTGATTAGTTTATTTGGTCATATTATTCCAGAAATCAATAATCAATACAAGAATTTTCATATAGATCAAACAGGACCAAAAGGTGTAGACTGAAGCCGGGGCTTATATGTCTACCCTTTTAACACAATCTCAAAAAGCCTTTGTAGTGCAAAAGAAAATATTTAGAGAATGAAAGAAGTGAACTAAAGAAAAATTAAATAAAAAATGTTACTCAAACTGGCGTTGTCTCGGCTAAGTTGCATCGAAATTCCATAATATATAATGTAATATATATATAAACATATCTATATACATATATATATAATATAACTATACCACTGTTTTATATTTAGCCGGCCAAGGTGCCACTTTCTCTTATCTCCATTTAGTAATAATGTTCACAACAAAATCTATTATTTTGACTGTACATTTGGCTTTTTGTGCAGAACATGATGTCCACTCTGTGTGGTTTACATGAATGCTCACATATAAAGTAAATCCACCAGTTATATGTGAGTAATAACATCTGTAATGTACTTAAAGAATAGAGACACATTTACCTTCACAGATCACAGCAGCGTCTTCATAGTGATGACAGTTGTGGGACCCAAACCCTGGATGTCTACAGTCTGTTATTGATGCCTCACTTCCTGAACAGAGGACATCATCCAGCCAGATGGGCCCTCTGCCCTCTCCAAAACTAGCATTCAGTGGTGCTTCCAGGGCTCTGCCACAACCCAGCTGTCTACACACCACCTGAGCATCAGGCAGCTCCCAGTGATCATCACACACTGTCCCCCACTCTCCAAGGTGGAAGAACTCCACTCTGCCAGAACAGGAGCTGCTGTTCCCTCCATCGGCCAGGCGGACCTGCCCCTCAGCTGCAGTGATGTGTGCTGCTGCTGTGCTGCTGCTGCTGCTGGCTATCACCTGAGTGACGTCAGTGGAAAATGGTCTTGAAGGAGATGTTGTTGGAGGGCTTGTTGAAGGTGCTGTCATCTTGACTTCTATTCAAAATGAAAAACAAGCAGTGCAACAATGAACGTGTCATAGTTGACTAGTTTTCATACAGTTCAGAGGGAGAACATAATTCCCCCAGTTGTTTTGATATCGAACAGATATGTATGTATGTTCTTGTAGCATTAAAATGAATAGATGAAATTAGCATGTCAATATATTGGAGTGATATTGGCACAGTAAGCATTAGAACAATAGTCTGACATCACAAGCTTGTAGACAGGGAGCACTCGTTACGAACAAACAAAAGTAGAGCACACACATCCACTCAGCATTGCAGGTGCAGGACAACAGACCATCAACATAGGTTCAAAAGTAGAGTCTGCACACTGCATTGTAGACTTTTTTTAAATGGGCAAAGATCCTAGAACACTTGATTGGACCGTTCATTGACTTGACATTCCATGAAATAATAGTCTGTTCTTAAGTAACTACCCATTAACTACTCATGAACTAGCAGAAAAAAAGTTAAGGAAGTCATCATTACTTACTTTGTGCCGAACATGATGTCCACTCTCTGTGGTTTACATTAATGCTCACATATAAAGTAAATCCACGAGTTATATGTGAGTAATAACATCTGTAATGTACTTAAAGAATAGAGACACATTTACCTTCACAGATCACAGCAGCGTCTTCATGGTGATGACAGTCGTGGGACCCAAACCCATGATGTCTACAGTCTGTTATTGATGCCTCACTTCCTGAACAGAGGACATTATCCAGCCAGATGGGCCCTCTGCCCTCTCCAAAACGTGCATTCAGTGGTGCTTCCAGGGCTCTGCCACAACCCAGCTGTCTACACACCACCTGAGCTTCACGCAGGTCCCACTCATCATCACACACTGTCCCCCACTGTCCAAGGTGGAAGACCTCCACTCTGCCAGAACAGGAGCTGTTCCCTCCATCGGCCAGGCGGACCTGCCCCTCAGCTGCAGTGATGAAATGAAAAACAAGCAGTGCAACAATGAACGTGTCATAGTTGACTCATACAGTTCAGAGGGAGAACATAATTCCCCCAGTTGTTTTGATATCGAACAGATATGTATGTATGTTCTTGTAGCATTAAAATGAATAGATGAAATTAGCATGTCAATATATTGGAGTGATATTGGCACAGTAAGCATTAGAACAATAGTCTGACATCACAAGCTTGTAGACAGGGAGCACTCGTTACGAACAAACAAAAGTAGAGCACGCACATCCACTCAGCATTGCAGGTGACAGTAAGGTCAGTGTTTTGCGGGATTTTCTAATTTAAAGTTTTTAAATCAGTTCTAATATTAAAATCAATGCCGCCTTTGCGGTTTCTATCTCTCCTAATCACCGGCTGGCCGCCGATCACCATCTGCTGGGCTGGTGATGAGAGTGGTGGCCTTGGTGCGAGGCTGAGGGGTGCCGTTGTTTAAGGAGTCTGCCGCTGTAGAGAGAGAGAGAGAGAGAGAGAGAGAGAGAGAGAGAGAGAGAGAGAGAGAGAGCTTTGACATGCTTTGACAACATGCATGGTGTGTCTCTATGTTGAAGACAGGCAGACAGACAGACAGGCAGATAGACAGACAGACAGACAGACAGACAGGCAGGCAGACAGACAGACAGGCTGGCAGATAGACAGACAGACAGACAGACAGACAGGCAGGCAGGCAGGCAGACAAGAGGCAGACAGACAGGCAGACAGGCAGGCAGATAGACAGATAGGCAGACAGACAGGCAGACAGACAGGCAGACAGACAGACAGGCAGGCAGGCAGACAGATTGATTTTGATTGATTGATTGATTAGTTTATTTGGTCATATTATTCCAGAAATCAATAATCAATACAAGAATTTTCATATAGATCAAACAGGACCAAAAGGTGTAGACTGAAGCCGGGGCTTATATGTCTACCCTTTTAACACAATCTCAAAAAGCCTTTGTAGTGCAAAAGAAAATATTTAGAGAATTAAAGAAGTGAACTAAAGAAAAATTAAATAAAAAATGTTACTCAAACTGGCGTTGTCTCGGCTAAGTTGCATCGAAATTCCATAATATATAATGTAATATATATATAAACATATCTATATACATATATATATAATATAACTATACCACTGTTTTATATTTAGCCGGCCAAGGTGCCACTTTCTCTTATCTCCATTTAGTAATAATGTTCACAACAAAATCTATTATTTTGACTGTACATTTGGCTTTTTGTGCAGAACATGATGTCCACTCTGTGTGGTTTACATGAATGCTCACATATAAAGTAAATCCACCAGTTATATGTGAGTAATAACATCTGTAATGTACTTAAAGAATAGAGACACATTTACCTTCACAGATCACAGCAGCGTCTTCATAGTGATGACAGTTGTGGGACCCAAACCCTGGATGTCTACAGTCTGTTATTGATGCCTCACTTCCTGAACAGAGGACATCATCCAGCCAGATGGGCCCTCTGCCCTCTCCAAAACTAGCATTCAGTGGTGCTTCCAGGGCTCTGCCACAACCCAGCTGTCTACACACCACCTGAGCATCAGGCAGCTCCCAGTGATCATCACACACTGTCCCCCACTCTCCAAGGTGGAAGAACTCCACTCTGCCAGAACAGGAGCTGCTGTTCCCTCCATCGGCCAGGCGGACCTGCCCCTCAGCTGCAGTGATGTGTGCTGCTGCTGCAGTGCAAACAGGCAACAAATTTGGTATGCATGGCCGATGGACATGCCCAAATCATTTAAAGTGGCAGAGTTATTAGCCAATCAGACTTTCACACAATTCAATGGATCAGAAGTACACTGCACAGTGGCCTATGACCTTGAAACTAGGTGGGCACATCAGTGACAACAGCTTACAGCCGCACCACCTTTGGTGCTGGTAGCCCAACAAACCATTTCAATTTGTGCTAAGCTAACCCAGCGAGCACAAAACGTTTTTTCAACGTTGATTTTTAGTTGAAATCTGGGTGATATTGGGTTTCAACGTCTAAGACCTAATTTCACCCTCTTTTCAACCGGCTAAAATGCGGTTACAACGTCAACGTGTCAAAAAACACAATTTGGTTAATCGTATTGTTAAAACGTTTGTTGTAGCTTGAAATAGAGACAATATTGATAGTGTGTGAATTGGCATTTGTCCAATTTATTGTGTAACTGAGAGTTGAAATCTGGTCTACACGAAAACTACATTTCAACGCATTTTATGTCACATGAAATATCATAAATATGGGACTATATAGGCTATGTGGTGCCAGCAAAAAGCTTCCAGGACACATATGGTTAATAGTTTAGCGCAATACTATAAAATAATGAATTTAGTTCCTGCAGCAGCGTGCATGCATGATGCACAAGTAGCCTATACTTAGTGTACGTTGTGACTGACTAGACCAAAGCAAGTCTGCACTGGTCTGCAACATAATTTTAGTCTGTTACATAATATTATAGTCTTGTACACATCACATAAAATAACCTGTCCTCCCGATTGTTGCGCCTACAATCGTGTAGTCTACAAGTTGTGTGCGAGATAGAGTATATATGTGCCTGGCCCCCCATGCAATACAAGAAAAAGTATAGCTCATGCCGTAGATTTGAACGTGGGAGAACCTAGTTCGAATCCTGTGAGTGGGGTTGAATTTTTAATTTAAGATCTTGGTGCAATATGGTCTAAACTTGAACGTTTAATCAATGTCTGCAAATAGTCGGTGAAAAAACTTTCACTCTTGAACCTTTCTTCTTGCACGTTTTATCAACGTTTACCCTAAACGTTTTTTAAACGTCTTTTCAACCTAAAAATGCTCGCAGGGTTAGATCAATTATGACAGAGGCTGTTTCTGTGAACTGTGACCTCTGGTGTCAACAACACCAACATCTGACAAGTCCAGAAATGTGTGGGTCAAACACTGTTCCGAAAACATGTGGAGTGTAAGAAATATTTAGAGAGGACATTCAAACAGCCATCATATCCTGTCATCAAAAAAACAAAAAATATTTAAATTAATGTATTCATTTATCTATTTTTAAACCTTTGTTTACATACTCAAAATACGATCTGTCTGTACTACTAGTACCAACTAGTCTCTCCCACTCATACATACACATACTACTCACTTTACATCACGTACCTGCACTAGACATGACTTGCACTACAATATTCCATTTCTATATTCTATGTTCTTTTTATTTTCCTCTTTAACTAAGTTCTGTTTGTAGTTTCTAGTTGGATTCTTTATTGTAATTCTTGATCCGTCTTTGTGAATCATGTGCCCGTGCTTTTCATACATCCTCTCACCGTTTACTCTGTGTAAGCTCTCTGTGTGAAAATAAACACACTTGAACTTAAACTTAATACACACACATTTAAGGCTGTTTAGCAGACATTTTATCCAAAGCACAGTATGAGTGCAAACAATTCTCACACGCGTGGGAATTGAACCCCTCACCCTGGCAGTGTTAGTGCCTTGCTACAGGACCACAGAATCTATGAGAAACGTAGTCTACCTGATGATTCCATACTTTGATTCATCTGCTGGTCGCTCGTCTCTCCATCTTCACTGATGTACCCAGGTGGAGGAGTCTCTGTTACACACACACACACACACACACACACACACACACACACACACACACACAAGGGACAGCATGCGATCACACACGCTTAATGCAAATAGACCAGGTGTAATCACCTAGGATTTCACCCTAGAGGAGAGTTGTTGGCACACTTTTAAGTCACACAGGATTTCACCCTTTGATAGGCACACTTTAAATGAAGCTTAAGTGAAAATTCTTTAAGAGAGACGGTATCTAATGTCATTCATTCACTTTTCATTAATTCACTCTCCTAGGATAAAACTCTAGCTGTCATACCCACTTCTTAATCAACCTGCATTTTCCTGTTCTAGGAGAAACCCTTTAGTTGTCACGGGCTCTCATTCATCCCTCCTGTCCTCATTCACATCTTTCCCTGTCAGGAGAAAACCTTTTAATGTCACACCCACTCATTCATAAAACTCAGTCACCAATCACCCCTTTCCCGCTTCCACCTAGCGTCACGGTTTGTGGGCGGTATCATTTAGATTTAGCCAATCAGAGCATGACACATCTTCCCATTCAGCCTATCATGATCTACCGTCACAGCTAAAAACCTCCCGTTTTCTCTCTGTGTCATCTCATTGGGTTCCAGTGCGTTCCTCTCTGAGGTCTTCAGATTCAGAAGCCTTCTCCAGCAAGTCTACTTCACCACCACCAGGTCTAGACTCCACAGGGGGGATATTCAATCTACTCTGGCTGCATCCACCCCTGCTGATCATGACGTCATAATCAAGCTGATGTCATGATGGAGTCTAATCGCCAAAACTATTATCTATATTATGTGCCTACAGGCTCATGTATCTTATCTAATAAATCACTGTCATTCAAGAAATGGTCTCTCTGGTTGAATTCACACTCCTATAGAGGCGCACATGGCTAGCCAAGGTGGGACAGACGGAGAATGCCGTCACATACCTGTCATTCTCCCATGCCTATAGTAACTTTCCCCCGTCCCCCCGGTTCTCCCATGCAGGCCCGTATCCAGAGTTTCGAAATAGGGGAGGTCCAGCAAGGGGAGGTGGATTTGAAAAATTTGAAGTCCCCCCCCCCCCTTTTTTAGCCATATTTAGAGTAATATATCATTTTAAATAAATAAAAAATGTTTTTTTAACCTTTTTTAGCCATATTTAGAGGAATATATCATTCTAAATCAACATTAGGATTATACTGTTGTGATGTCATTATTCAGTATATTCTCTTTCATGTCACCACCTGCTCAGCTCTCCTGTCAACATAATTGTAACTAACAAACACAAACTGTTTTAGCCAAATTCATATCAAAATGACACCTACAAACACAGGTACACAACCCAAGCCGTACACAACACACAAAGTCATCATCGATAATAAAAAAAAACATACAGAGGGATCCATGGAGCTTTTTTTATTTTTTTCTCTGAAATATTAGGGGAGGTCCGGACCTCCCTGTTCTCATAGCTAGATACGGGCCTGCTCCCATGGGCTGTCAAATAGATAAGACGTGTTGCAAACAGGACTCAACATAAAACACTAATAATTGTCCTAATTAACTTAATTAATCTTACCTGCAGCTGCAGATGCACAGATGCACAGGACACACAGACACACAATCAAGGAACACTTCATCGTAGTGTGGGCCGATTGATGTAGTCAGACAGCAGTCAACAACCTAGACAGACAAATATTGGTTTAACCTTAATTGTGCATGCTTTTAATAACCTAATTAAACAACTTTGTTTATAAAAAATATATAATATATAATAATAATATATAATAATAATATATTATTATAAAATGAAAATAAAAACAAACAAGCGCAAATTCGCAATAGCTGTGACCAGATATGCAAATTTCTATTTCAATCCTATCAGAAGAAGCTGCCCCCCCCCCTTGCCATTTAATATTGTGGTAAACATGTACAGCACACAAAAATGTCCTTTCGTTAGGTTTATTCCAGTTTTCACCAGGTATACAACACGGACGTTTCAGCCTAACGGCCTTCTTCAGCGTGTTGCTGTGTCAGGCGGAAATGACGTTTAAATACAATGAGACCGGAAGTCCATTCAATAAACGGAATATCAAAAGTCAGTTACAGTATATAAAGAATTCAAGAACCAAGCAATGCACAACACACAAGTTCCATTATCAAAGAAAAACTAAATGTCTACTCTACATACAACAATGTATGCATTTATAAATAACACTAGTTTGGTCAGCCCCACTGTGTGGGAGAGCAGAACCAGGCCTAGGTAGAGGCCCTGCTGTGTTCAAAGTGACAGGTGTATGTTGCCTCTTGTGGGCTTTTCTTATTTCACTGTTTTCTGCCTTCTCCAACCTGGTTTTCTTTATTTTTGATTAGGAGGATGCTCTGCTTAACGACACCATTGAGGCAGCAAGGTGGTGTGGCACAAAAACATTCAAGGGAAAACTTTCCCTTCCCCAAGTCATCACCATGGACAAAGAAGATCGCTTGAGGGCAGTGGAACTGCGACAGATGTCTGATGGCCTGGATGAAGAGGAGACTGAACTAAGGGAACCGTTCATGTTCCATTTCAGTCTGCAGGAAGATTACGAAGAATTTTGTGTAGAAATTATAGACACAAGGCGAATGCGGGTGTCTGCTGCTTTTGGAATAAAGGAATAGAGTGTACAGAACTTACTGTTTTTGACACCGACAGGAATAAAGCGTGTTCAAGTGTCAATGGCACAGACATCACTTCAGTCTCTGATCTCCTTAATGTAGCTGATATAATTGAGTGTACACAAATTTAACATGTGTCACTCACTTGTGGAAATGCTATGGTATATATATTTTTAAATATAGGCAGCGATAAAATAATGGACTTAGTAAAAAGAAAACATTTAACAAGTAAAAATATAGGAATGTCTGTCTATCAAATGCATTGATTTCACTTCACTGTTCCAATTCAGCTGGCCCTAGTTACACAGGTTTCAAGTTCAGTGGGAGCTGAACTTCAGTAAGAAGTTGTGTGTGAAGTTTTGAGGGCTCATGAAAATGTAAACGTGTTCCCATTATTTTATTCACAAGATGAGACAAGAATATCGAATATTAGGTAAAACATATCCCAACACCTACACAGAACATTACAATAATAATGTGTTGTAGTCACTGATGGATAAACCTATACAAAGTCTGCTAGGATTCCCACTAGCTGCTAAACACAGTGATATTCAGAGTCGATGGGTTAGGTTTTCTATAGATACCTGGTTTCGTCTAGTGAAACAACTTAAAATTCAGAAAGAAATAATATTGAAGTGGCTGAGCTTTGACCCAGACTTTAAGCCAGCTGCAAGTGATAATAGATTTATTCAATGGGCAGAGAAAGGAATCACACCACTGTTTGTTGGTTCAGTTTGATAAGCAGGAATTTCCAGACAATGTAATTTCAATAATGAGAGACTAGTAGAAAGTATAACAAGCTTTAATGATACAACATTAATTTTGGCGTATGACTCCATGATATGATGACGCTCTCCTGAGATGATGAGAGGGCGTCGTCAGTGAAGAATAGGATAGGAAATCCCCCATAGGGAATTCTTCGATCAGGAGTCATGACCGATGGTGGTGGTCAGGGGAGGAGGTGGGGCGAAAACAATTGCTTCAGCGATGATGATCAGCAACTGAGAATGACACATACACAGCACATAGCAAACAGAGTAAACATGGACCCTGATATACTACACTGATTAGGTGATTGGGATCAGCTGGAGAGGAATACCTTGGGCTGATTGGTTATTGCCACATGTGTGGTAAACTGTGAATGGGTGAGGAGACAGCATCAGAGAAAGGGGGCGAGCCTAACAATGAATGGGTTATACATCCTCAAAGAAAGGGGGCGTGCACTGTGATATGACGAGACTGGACGTTGGCTGTTAACACGTTAACTGCCAGCGACGTATGCATACGTCAAGCAGAATCCAACCGTTAACTGCCAGCGACGTATGGATACGTCAAAAAAATCGTTTTTTTTTTTTTGACGGTGGATCGTTGATCTGGTCCTTTTGCATCTTCTATTATACTGTTAGAGCCGCCGGGCGTGTGCAATCCATTCCGCCGACCCACTGAGTGGCGACGGTGCTCAGACTATTGAGTGTTGTTTGGCCAGAAACGCACGCATTCCAGCTGAGCTCAACCGAGGACCCAGAAGCGAACGAGCCTCATTCTCATACTGTAGGCGAAAACCTTTCACACGGGCGCACGGCGGTGGGGGCTTCCACAGGTGGACTGGGTGGAAAGCACACTTTGAAGCGCGCAGCATAAGCCTAGAGTCACACAAGGCTTCGTCAAAGCTCTCAACCGAAAATCCAAGAACGGATTAAGCCACATCCACGCTCGCCGACGAGGGACCGCCAGAGAGAGGCTGCTGCTCACTGCTCAGACAGGCAGGAGAGACTGGCTTGTGACTGACAAACACGGAGACACGCCCACGGAGGGAGGAGTTGTAAGGAGAGGGGGTGCGGGTGCTGCTATGGAGGAAATTACTGTTCAGAACTATATTGTTTATGTCTGATGTCTCACTGATGCCAAAAATAAATGGTTAAAGTGACTGTTTGATATTGAATTTCACAAAACTGCGATTATCTCAGCTTTTTGTCTCAGACGCTGAAACCATGCTGTACTCAACGGCTAATATCTACATAACTACTAACTCTACAAACTAACTCTTTTAGACAGAGAAAGCACACATTCTATTAGTACTTTTGTGAACTTTGTGTTGACAAACTCCAAGCAGAAAATTATCCTTGGCTCTTGTAAAATGAGCCAGAATCCTCAAAAAAACCCTCTGGCAAAAGCTACCTACAGTAAAAAAAAAAAGGCTGGCAGTGAATGTGTTAAGTAGTCTTCATTATTGAAAATAGTCCAAGACTTCATAAAAATACGATCTTGTTCAACAGGATTTTTACAGATATATTAGAGTAGTTTTGTGGATACATGATAAACACTGTAAAAAGTGTCACTATGAACTTTATGGTCCTCCATAGTGACAAAGCATATGTTGGACAAACAAAAAGGTGTCTGAAACTACGGATCTCTGAACACAAAACTGCAATATGCACAGGAAATGTAGAATACGCTATGGCAAAACATTATCTTGAAGCAAACAGCTCGCCATCCACCCTCCGGTTTGTTGGGTTAGAACAAGTCACTGCGCCACCTAGAGGGGGAAACCTCCCCAAGCTGTTGTCACAGAGAGAGATGTTTTGGATTTACCAACTGAATAGTATGCAACCTACCAACACACACACACACACACACACACACACACACGGATGGGACTCGTTAATTTTTATTGATATTGATACCATTTTCGAGTCTGCTTAACGAACCGGGTCCTTATCGGGTCCACTATTGATACTTTTCTTTTGTATTATTTGGTGGAAAGACATGACGACAATTTTTTTTTTTACAGAACTGTTTTTTGTATTGCTCAACTGTGAGTCTGTGACTGTTTCATTTCTGAACAGAAGGATTAGCCTCACCTCCAATAAACAAAAACTGCTGATGCTGTTGCTGTGCATTTATTTGAAAAGGAATAGGGCCCACATGACATGCAAATAGTGGGTAGGCCCCATTCAAATTATTATGAAATTGATGGTTGTATTCTCATTTAAATATTTGCTTTGATTGAAACAAAAATCTTGGCATTAGTATTTTGTATAGCCTATAACAAGCTGTTAGGAGTTAAACAGGTCATAATTCCCTCTCTCAATGTTATATTGCTGTGAAAACACATTTATTGTGGACTGCAAACTATTTGGGCTTATTTTTATTTTTATTTTTTTTACGGAATACACATTGAATATCCACACTGGGTAGAATAGCCTCTATACCTAATATATACAATCAATGCTCTATACCCACGTTCACCTACAGTATTAGGCTACATTGCCGCTTGCCCTCCTAATGGTGGGACAACGGACAATGCATACCTTGGGTGGATGATGATGATGCTGCGATTGGAGCAGACGGGGTTTCCTTGTGAAGACAGTCAAAGGTGCTGCATTTCGCTTTTATTTGATGGCAAACGTTAAGGTGCTTATTCATGGAGGATGTGTTTTCCAACCTTACAAGCAATCAGCTTGTCACAGATTTGGCTAAAGGCTTGTCTTTCACTTTGGTGAAGTGAAGCCAAGCTTTTAAGCGTTTCAGACGTTCAGCCATCCTGTCGCTTCACTTCCTCCTGTGTCTGTGTTCGCAATCGCAACCAAATGAATGATCAAAGGAGCAGTGAAAAGGGAGCGTGTTGCGTCACGCCTGATGCACGTGATTCAATCCTTAATCGAATTAAAAGTTGTATTACAGTCACTCACGTGCACGACAGGGTTTTTCTAATTTGACAACCATGACCAAATAAGTTGTATTGTATTTGGAACGAATCATTCACTGAGGAATAAACCGAAATTAAATCTGATGCTGAACAAGATAAACATAGAGCAGGTTGAAGAAACAAAGCTTTTGGGTGTAATCTTAGATAGGAATTTGTCATGGACGAAGCATATAGATACAGTGGTTGCAAAGATGGGGAGGAATATATCAGTAGCCTAATTAGGAGATGCTCAGTGATCCTTCCATCACAATTGATCAAACTAGTCATTGAGACTCTAGTCTTATCCTAGCTAGACTACTGCTCTATTATCTGGTCAAGCGCAAACCAGAGGGACCTGGGAAAACTGCAGCTGGCTCAAAACAGAGCAGCTCGGCTTGCCCTTCAATGTACATCAAGGTCAAATGTAAATGAGATGCATGTCAAGCTGTCCTGGATGAAAGTCAAGGACAGGCTGACCGTATCACTCCTTGTCTTTTTAAGAAATATCAGAGTGTCAAAATACCCTACCTGTTTATATACTCAACTAAGATTAAGTTCAGATACACATGAATATAAGACGAGACATGCCACCAGGGGTTGCTATCAACTACCTAAAGCTAAAAAAGAGTCAATGCAAAGGACAGTGTTGTATCGAGCAATGGTAGCATGGAATGCACTGCCAGAGAAGATCATCAAAGACAAAACTAAGCCAGGCTTTAAAAAGCAACTGAAAAGTCACTTAGCAGCTCAAAAGTAGTAAGGAACATGACGTAGACGCGCACGCGCGCACGCACACACACACACACCATAGATAGGAATTTTCTTTTCCTTTTTGTTAGGTTGGTGGAGTAGGTAAGATATAGGTAGATTATTATCCGGTTTTAATTTGTTATTTTTATTTTGTGTTTGTTATTATTCTCTGTTCATTGTTTATTTTAATGTCTTTGTCCTGTAACTGTCTTTGTCCTAATATTGGCCGTCAATTTTAATGTCTTGTATCGTAATGGTCTGAGTTAATGTCATGTTTTTATGTTATGTGTGGACCCCAGGAAGATTAGCGGCTGCTTTGCAGCAGCTAATGGGGATCCTAATAAAACTCTAAAACTCTAAACTGAATCATTACCTGTCCATTTGTTACTCTTTTTGCACCCTGATATAAAGTGAAAGATATCCTTATCAAATAAACACTCCTTTCCAGGTGAGATTCAAACCCTGAACCCCAACATTGTTAAATTGTAAGTCTGGTTCTCTACCATCTGAGCTAACCAGCCTGTTGTTTGAGAGAGCCATACTATCGAATGTAGAGCCAGAGACCAAGTATTATAGTTTAAAGGTATATTCCACCCAAATACTACTTACAAGTACTTAGACATAAGTAGTATTTGGCTGAAACATACCTAAGTTCTTGGACATGAAGTAGTATTTGGATGGAATATACCTTTAAAACTATAAGTATTTGGAGAGAAGCTAGTATTTGGGTGGAATATATCTTAAAAACTATAAGTACTTGAACAGAAAGTAGTATGTGGATAGGACATAATACTTAGTCTCTGACTCTACAGACCTATAGTATGGCTCTATCAAATAACAGGCTGGTTAGCTCAGATGGTAGAGAACCAGACTTACAATTTAACAATCTTGGGGTTCAGGGTTCGAATCTCACCTGGAGGGAGTGTTTATTTGATAAGGATATCTTTCACTTTATATTAGGGTGCAAAAAGAGTAACAAATAGACAGGTAATGATTCAGTACTCATAAACTACAGAGTATGATGCACCACTTTACAATAGGGTACACGAAAAGAGTAACTAATGGACAGGTAATAATTAAGTAATGATTCAGTATTCATAAACTACTGAGTATGATGCACCACTTTACAATAGGGTACACAAAAAGACTAACTAATGGACAGGTAATAATTAAGTAATTAAGTAATGAATAACTAACAATTAACTATATACTCCCAAACTGACCATTGACTAACCATTAACTAATGAGTAATTACTCTACTAAGGAACTAACAACTAATCATGAACTAATGATTAACTACTATACTCACAATGTGACCTTGACTAATGATTAACTAATGATTAACTAATACATTCATGCACTGACATTTTGGAATCATTAAGTAATGATTAACTACTCTATTCACGAGCTGACATTTAGTAATCATTAGGTAATGATTAACTACTCTACTCAGAAAATTAGATACTAATAATTAACTAATGACTACCTACTCATTAACTATGATTAACTAGTGATTGACTAATGCCAAATTTTTCATTAGCTACTCATTAACTGGCTATTAGTTAATGGTTAGTTTACTAGTAACTACTATAGTATTTGTGTACGTTATTGTAAAGTGTTACCGCTTATCTTCCTGCAGTGCTCTTTACACCGGCCACGGTCCCGACCACTTATTGTGGTTTCGTCAATGTCTTCCTCAGTCAGACGTGGCATAGATGGCACCTCATGGCAGGTTTAAATAGCCCACTAGGAGCAATAGGCTACTATTTAAATCTGTTATCTATGCCACGTCTCTGTTTGACTCTGAGGAAGAGACTCTGTGTCTAAACGTTGGCCTATTTGCACCCATATATTAAATTGCTCAACATTGCTTTTTTCATGTTATGTTACTCATTCCTATTCATGTGGTCTGCACTTGAGCTGCACACTGCTCCTTATTTAATTAATTAATTTGGTTCGGGTTTGCAGACCCCTTAAGATTAATCAATTAAACACAAAAAACAAAAGCTATCATCCAATCATCCAACAAATGTATTTTATTGGAGTGAATGAACTCGTCACAAACTTTGAGAACTGAGTTTGTCATATAGGCTATTCCCGTTTAATTAAGCCTAAAGAAAGACACTGGCGGGCCTAAATGTCTCTCTGCATCCAAGAATGTGAAATTAAATAACTTGGAAGATAATCTAAATTAAGAAGTTGCCTATCTGCAACAAGCCAGAGATGAGACGTGCAGTCAGTCAACAGTCCGATCGGATAGGCTACACCTTCTCTCTCAGCTTGCTGTGGCACTTTTCTTTATGGTAAACCAGCGGGCATAGACTGTAAGAGCCGACACTTGCATTTCAGTTCTGGCCTTTGATCTATTCTAAGTGATAGAAGCATGGTTGACATCGCCGAATTTACTGCCTCAATCCATAGATTACAGGGCCATTTAAACATAAGAAATCCATTAAGAATTGAGGATTGCAGAGGCGTTTATGAATTGTCTGATAGGCCGACCCCACTCCTCCCCACCGCCCCCGTGCTCCCCCCGCCCGCTCTACTCACCTTCGGCAAAAAAACAAAGACTCCTCATGTCTAGAAAGTAGAAAGGTATGTCATATCCATAAACAATTTGAGCCAAGTGATACAGTAGGCTTAGGCTATGTCTAAGAAAGCAGACAGTGAAGCTTCAGATGTTTCAGCCAAGGACAGCAAGGCGCTCTATTGATGAACATTTCAACACCACCGTCGATGGACAGCGACAGGCTGTCACAGACGATGGTCTGCCCATGTTACACACACCCTGTTGTGAAGCTTGATTGAAATCTAAAAACAAATCTCTAAATCTAAATCCTGCCTTGCAGATAAACATTATATTCACATGCCTTTCAACATGTTGCCTTTGCCAGAGCCATTCAGGCGGTGTCTCCATACGCATGGTCAATGTGTCAGCATGGTCGGGGGGGGAATCCTATAACACTGATAGACAATGATGGCAGATGATGGAAGCCTGTACCACTGAAATATTCTTACTGACGGTGTAAAGCATGCTATGCTTTCGCGTTTTACTGATTTTCTTGAAAATTGTTGGAAGGGTGTAGCATGGGCCAATGAGAAACCCATAGCCTATATTGAGGAGCCCATTCTCCAATAGTTTTGATGAAGGATTATAGGCTATATCGATAAAAAAAACATTTATTGGATGATTGCATCATAGCCTTTGTTTTTGTGTGTTTTATTGCTGTTTAAATGTTATTTCTGAACGTAAATTGAAACGAACTGAATTAATTAATTAATTAACGAGTGGTGAGGCTCTCCTCACTAACTTTGCACTGCAGACCATAATTATTTTGAAATAAACGTCAACAAAAATTATTTGAAAATGAAATTTTTGTTTGCTAAATATATGTTATGTAGGCTATGTAAAAAAGATTCAATCGATCTTTTTTCAATAGCTACATTTTGACTGGGTTGGTAAATATTCTATAAGGCCGGAATTTTGGAACGATACCTGTAGAAAATCCCCTCATTTCATATTCCTCCAACTGCCTCCTCACTACTTCCCTTTACTGCTCTCTGGATGGGCGGAGCCCGAGAGCTAATAAGGCCAGTCACATCACCTGTGGCAAATCCTCTGCTGCAAACCATGGGAGCACAAGCTGGCTGGCCTCCACTGGATTCCTCACCTTCACTGTTTGCTGTGTAAATGATTAGTAAGTTTTCCTTTTATTTGACTTTGCTTTGGTAATTTATGATTATTGGTTGCACTGCTTAAGTTCCTTTAATTGTAGTTATTCCTTCATTTTGGATATTATATAATTAGTAATTGGTTGGATTGTTTGGATTTAATTGTTACTTTTGTTGAATCACTGTGGATTGACTTATGTTCTTTTCTTTCTCTATCACCAGCAAACCGCAACAACATAATGGGTGTATAAATAAAAGACTGGTGTTGGAATCCAAGCCTCTGCTGTATTCTGTCCTGGCCGACAGGCCATTGTGTTGGGCCTCACCTGGAACCAGGCCTTAGACCTGAGCTGCACCCACCCTCACCACCATTCCTTATCACTGATATTTTTCAATACCGGTTGCATTGGGGCCATTGAAAATCCTAGCATAATCCCTGCTGTCCGTGGTGCTGAAATTGAATGGAGGGAGAGATAGACACACATCGTTTTGGTTCAAACAGTATAATGAATTTATTTATTTGACATTTCCAACCATGCTTGAGCGGCGAGCTTTTAATTTGCTGGCCCATGTCAACAAATACGGGCTAAAAGCCGCAATTACTGGCTAACGGAATCCCTGAACTGCGTGTCTCAGCAGCCAGCAGTATAGAACTGGGCTTTTACTGATGCACTTTCTGAAGGCTATTTACTTGATTAGACTTCTATTTTCGTTTAGGATATTTTTTTTTCCCGTTATTGTATAATTGTTTTCAGTTAATCAGGCAAGCTTATCCTATTGGAATTTATAATTATTTCGTATGACATTTTACACAGCTGCAGGGCGCAGCAAAGTAAAGGATTATAAAGGTGTAAATGTGGGAGACATTTTATTGTTTTCCTTTGCAGGGGTGAAAGTGGATTGGCCGTACTACTCCAACCTTCATCGCATCATTGTTCTCGTCCCGCCCCAGCTTCATGCATCCCTGAACACGCATACTTTTTTTTACATCATGTCTATAGCAAATTATTTATTTAATTATTTAAAGTTAGTAGCCTACTTAATTAACCTGTGTTGTGTGGCACAATTCTGCTTGTGCTTTAAGTAAAACAGTTGTCTAATGGTAAAGTAAAGGCGAATAAGAATTATGCAAAGGACAAATAATATGAAGAAGCAAGAATATGAAAATGGATTAGAAAAGGCATCATCAAACATCTTTGAACAACACATCTTTGTTTTAATTTTGCATGGGCTCCACAATCATTTCGAGGATTCGAGCCAACCCATTTAGCAGCATCTGAGAGAGAAAGAGAGAGAAAATTGGCACGCAGCCTACAGAAGTTTAAAAGTCGAAACGAGTTCTGTATGTAGCTTAAATAATCAAACATCAAAGCTTAATTGTAGAAGCCATTTATGTATGTTGTTGACACTACACCCCCTGTACTGATGAATGCTGGTAACCAAGGTGATATGTGTAACATAATGCAGAGGCAAAATGACATCACTGCTCTTCTTGCTCAACAAAATCTGTCTTCTACTTTACCACCACGAGACATACCTGTTTATGATGGTGATCCTTTACAGTATGAAGTTTTCATCAAAGCATTTGAGAGAGGAGTGGAAAGAAGGACTGACAGACAGTGACTGCTTGCATTTTCTAGGACAGTACACTAGAGGGCATCCAAAAGACTTAATTCGAAGCTGCCAACATTTACCTCCAGCCCAAGGCTATAAAAAAGCGAAAGATCTGCTGAAAGAACATTTTGGTAATGAGCATAAGATTGCCACTGCATATATGGACAAAGCATTTGCCTGGTCAGCGATCAAGTCAGAGGATGTGAAAACACTGCAAGTGTTTTCCCTGTTTCTTAGAGGTTGTTGCAATGCAATGGAACATCTTGCCTAGGCTATATGGATGAAATGAATGTTGCTTCCAATATGAAGATCATCCTTCTGAAACTGCCTTACAAGCTCAGAGACAAGTGGAGGAACAGGGCGTGTCAGTTACAGGAGCAGCATGGACAAAGAGCAACATTTTCTGACCTGGTAGACTTCATAGAGAGACAAGTGAAGATACTGTCAGATCCACTTTTTGGAAACATCCAGGATGCTAAGCCAATTGCAACTGTCAAAAGCTTTGCTAAACCAAGGGAACAGTCAAGACCAAGAGGAAGCAGTTTTAACTCCCATTTCAAATGGAGGAAAAAGACGAACACACACACACACACACACACACACACACACACACACACACACACACACAAACACACACACAAAGGATAATTAAAGTGAATGCATTTGAAAACAAAAAGTAACCAATGAAAATGTCTCCTAAGTGGTTGCCAGTTAAGAGAATCATAATATAATATGCGCAATATGTAATAAATCTAGAGCATGTAGCAGAATATTTATTTCTGGCATCAATTGCATGTAATAAATGTAATATAGTGCAAATTGCAAAACTGCAAAATAGTACACATTGAAATTGAAAACATATAGTGCAATGAAATATGTAGGCCTACTATCCATTGAATGAATAATGCAAAATAAAATTAGGGCACTACTATGTGGAATGGAAATGGAACCAAAAACTATTCACTATGTATGCAACCAAAATATCAACAAAAATAAATTGTTTCAGTCTTCTCAGGCATCAAACACATTTTTAAATGTCGTAAGTAGAGTGCAAACTGCGGAGTAAAATGAGGTTTCCAGTATTCCCGTCAGCAACACATGAGCTTATGATGTTCAAACAAACTGGCATAAGCCAGCAGCGAGCACACTCACCGGTGTTTTTAAAGTTTCGGTGCACGGCACAGGAGATACTTAGTAGGAGAAAGAGAGCCAGCACACAAAAATGTCCTTTTGTTTAGTTTATTCCAGCTTGACACCAGGTACAGCACACACACGGACGTTTCAGCCTAATGGCCTTCTTCAGCGTGTTGCTGTGTCAGGCGGAGATGACGTTTAAATACACTGAGAACGGAAGTACTTTCAATAAACGAAATATCAAAATTCAGTTACAATATATAAAGAATTCAAGAACCAATACACAACACAAAAGTTCCATTATCAAAGAAAATGTCTACATACAACAATGTATGCATATATAAATACAATAGTCTGGTCAGTCCCACTGTGTGGGAGAGCAGAACCAGGCCTAGGTAAAGGCCCTGCTGTATTCAAAGTGACAGGTAGGCGGAGTAAGTCAGGTCTGGACTACAGATAGATACAAAACAAAATACAGAATACAATAGAAATGTTTTAAAACAAGAATTATGCTTAAATAATTGCACGTTTCCACTATAATGGCCTAGAAAGAGGTCCAGCTGTATTGTGATAACAGACAGGAGAGATTAAGCTAGGGCTGGAATGCATATTACTAAGTACATTAAAAATAGACAATACAAATATGTTACAAAATTGCACATTCAAAGAAAGCAGCCCAATAACAGTTCCTCATTAAGTCCTTTCGGATGCTCTGTCTGAAGAGTGTGAATCCAAAAGGCCTCTCTTTGTAGCAAGGCCCTATCTCTATCCCCACCCCTTTTCAATGGACTGACAGTTTCTATGCCCTGGAACCTCAGGGTGCAAACCTCATGTCCCATAGCATTGAAATGTCTCGCTACAGAAGATTTTTCATCCTTATTGCGAATTTTGCTTTTGTGCTCGGAGATGCGGGTTTTGAGTTCTCTACGAGTTTTCCCCACATAAACATTTGAACAAGGACATTTTAACAAGTACACAACGAATTTAGATCTACAAGAAATTCTACTTTTAATGTTGTACTTTCACCTCTGATCATCGCATTACACTGCAAACAGCTCGAACAAGGAAAATTACCATTAGGTAAATTGGATAAAAAATGTGTAGGGCGTGTATAACAATCTGCCCTGACTAACATGTCTCTCAGGTTTCGAGGCCGCTTCTGAGCAAAATCAAACTGGCGCACTTTGAGATCAAAATGAAGAGACTAGATCTATGAAGAACTACACACATCAATATCTTCTTTACCGTTCTGTGGTTTTACAGCGATGAAAAAATAATTGTTTCCCTATATATACTATATATTCTGCATACAGGTTACTATATGGTAGAATTATGCTTGCATAAATAATACCAAAATCACTTCAGGGGAGTTTCAAGTAAAGTAACATTTTGCTTTGTAGGCAAAACAAAAGTAAAATTAAATCAAAAGGGAACTTCCTAACTTATTGGCTGGAATAATATTCCGACAAGATAATAATATCCATAAGCACTAAAGCAGGAGTTTGCAGTCAACTAGTTGAAATTAATATGTGGCAGTATTTGTGGGGGTCAAAATCTATGTAGGGTGTACCACCACAAATAGATCAGTGTATGGGAAACACTGACTATTAAATTGTGTGACTAGAAAGACACCAATAAGGAAAATGTACTGTCATTTTGAACAACAGCACTACAACGGTGGCATTACAAATGGTATTATGAAATTATGAAATTATTGTGGGAAAAAACAAGAATGCCACTTTTTTTAATGAACTTTAAGCAGAAAATTAAAAAATAGTATTAAAGCCAAAATAAATAATAAATAAAGATAATTTTAACAGAAACTGCTACTAATGACCACCATGGATTACGTCTGCTCAGATGTGCGTTACTGCGGTGGTTAAATCCCCGATCGTGTCTGCCTGGGCTGGGCTATCAGCTATGTGGGTGTTCCCAGACATGCGGACTGTCATATATATATATATATATATGATTGATTGATTGATTGATTGATTGATTTATTAAGGTGTCATGCACATATATATATATAAAAAATAGCACCCCCAGAAGCATTTCTGTCACGTCGTGAAACCGAGGTGAAACCAACAACCAGAGATCCTCCCACACACACACACACACACACACACACACACACACACACACACACACACACACACACACACACACACACACACACACACACACACACACACACACACACACACACACACACACACACACACACACACACACACACACACACACACACACACACACACAGCTTGGCTTGATAAGGGTCTATGTGGCAATTTTCGCTGTGGAAGATGGAACACACTGTTCCCACACCCACATGCATGAGGATTGTTGATGACTCAGCTGTGCTTAAGAATGGCCACTACACTCTCAGCTTACCATTCAGACATGATGATGTCACTTTTCCTAACAATCGACAAGTAGCCGAACAGCGTCTTCTGAATTTGAAAAGGAAGTTCTTGAGGAGCCCACAGTACAAGGAGGAATACACATAGCCTTCCTAGAAGAAGACATGATTGAGAAAGGCTATGCTGAGCCAGTGCCTGTGAGTGAGCCATCAGCCTCCTCACCTCCACCACCTGTAACCTGCTCTCCATCCATCAGCTGCTAGGTGACTCCCTCCCTGCCCCGCTGTGTACAGTCACCAGCATCAGCATCATCATCATCGTTGTTGTTGTTGTTACTAATGTAACATATATTGTTGTTGTTCAGTTGTTCAAATCAGTGATCATCAATCATCAAACCGCGGCCACGACATGGCATGACGGGACCAGTCCACAGCAGGGAGTAGATTTGGACCATGAAGAAAGGAATCTCTTGCGCTTCAGCTCCCCCGCAGAGGGAGGACGGTGCTTCTCAGAACAGGAGGATAATCACAGGAAAGGAAGGATCTGGAGCACACGGGTCACTGGTGAAATGGTTTCTTTTTTAATAGGCTAAGTGCACCAACGTTTCGACGCAACGCGTCTTCATCAGGGTTAAACAAGAATGACAGAATGACAGCAGTTTAAATATACCTCCCCAGTACACAAGGCAGTTTGCAATTGGTTAGACGCGATGGGGGGTGGTCAATCAATAAGCCAATCCTGTGACAGCACTTAGGAAGGAGGGTGGGGGGAAGGGGAAAGGGGGGGGGGGGGGAGGATAGAGGATCAATGCATAAAAGAATCAATGCATAATAGAAGCATATCATTACATATCTTTACATATTTTTAGAAACACAAGAACACAAAATATATCAGTACAGTTAGAGGAAGCAGGAGAGACTGAGCTCATCATTAAGTCCATTAGGCTCCACCGTATTTAATGTGTGAATCCAAAAGGCTTCACGCCTCAACAGTTTTGTGACGATATCGCCACCTCTCTGTGGGGAAGAGACTTTCTCTATCCCCCAGAACTTAAGGGAGGCGACTGAACCATGGTGGGCTTGTTTATAATGTCTTGCTATTGCATAGTCCAGGTTTTGGGTGCGGATGGCCGTTTTGTGTTCAGCGATGCGGAGCTTTAATGCTCGTTTAGTTTGTCCTATATAGACACTCCCACATAAACATTTCAGCATGTAGATGACATGTGTGGTACTGCAGTTTATGAAGGACTTGATAGGATATTTTTTACCAGTCCGGGGGTGCAGGAAATGTTTTGTGTCAGAGGAGTTGGAGCAATGAGTACAGTGGCCACATCTGTAGAAACCCGAGGGAGGGGGTGGTAGCCAGGTGGGAGTAGAGGGGGGTGGAGTCATGGTGCTGTGTACTAACCTGTCTCTCAGTGATCGGGCTCGCCTAAAGGCGATACGGGGGGGATCAGGACAGAGGGACTTCATGGTTGGATCCGACTGAAGAATATGCCAGTGTTTCAACATTATCTGTTTGATGGCTCCGCTGATGGGAGAGAACTCGGTGGCAAAGCAGAGACGGGGCTGTCCGGGTGTAGTACCGACAGTTTTGTTGAGGAGGCGGGTTCTCGGGGTGCGCACAGCTCTTTCATAGGCTGACGCAATGTCAGTCTCAGCGTATCCTCTGTCTGAGAAGCGCTGCTTCATCTCCCCAGCCTTAAGAATAAATTCATCCTCCGTGCTGCAAATTCGTTTCAGTCGGAGGAATTGACCCACCGGGATGTTTTTGATTAGTTGTTGCGGGTGATGGCTGTCTGCTCTCAAGAGGGTGTTCCTACTAACTGGTTTGCGATAAATGGTACTGAATAGGCCTCCGTGTTCGTTATTGTAGATGGTGAGATCAAGGAAGTTGATTTTCTCACTGGAGTGTTCCATAGTAAAACGGAGGTATTGTGTGGTGGAGTTGATGTAATCACTGAAGTCGTTGAGTTCTGAGGTGGTACCGGTCCAGACAAAAAATACATCATCAATGTATCTTTTCCACAGGAGAATAAGAGGAAGGAACTGATTATTAGAAGGATTATTAATGTATTTCTCCTCCCAAAAGCCCATGGTTAGGCAGGCATATGAGGGCGCAAAGGCACTGCCCATACTAACACCTCTTTTCTGTAGAAAATAGGAACCTGCATATTGAAAGTAGTTATGTGACAGGACTATTTCTGTGAGTGTTACCAGTAATTCATTTGGTGGTAATGTTTCTGTAGGGCGTTTGTCCAGATAGTGAGACATGGCTTCAAGGCCAGCCTCATGAGGGATGCAGGTGTATAGGCTTTGTACATCACAGGTTACCAGTAGGAATTCTTTATCTGTATTGAATGAATTTAGTAGATTCAACACATCCGTGGTATCTCCTAAAAAGGAAGGGAGGTCTATGACAAATTTCTTAAGGAAGAAGTCCAGGTATTGTGACAGAGGTTCAGTGAGGCAGCCTATACTAGCCACTATGGGTCTGAGTGGCGGGTTATAGAGAGTTTTGTGGATCTTGGGGAGGCCGTGGAAAACGGGACAGATTGGAAATTGAATGGATAAGAATGTTTTTTCCTTATCAGTAATCCAGCCTCTGGAGCATGATGTCTCTATAACCTGATCTATGATGGCTTTATGTGTACTGGCTGGGTTATGAGGTAAGGGGGTGTAGCAATCTTGGTCTCTGAGCTGGGACAAGATGCTTTCGTTATATTGTTCAAAACTCATTATTACGACTGAGCCACCTTTGTCAGCTGGGCGAATGACAATGTCTTTTCTCTTCTCCAGCTCATTTAGGCACTTCAAATCACTATTAGACAGATTTGATTTATTGTGATTTGCCTTTTTAAGGATTTTATCAAGGTCATTTTCGACTAGGTGGCTGTATGTGATTACAGACGGATTCAAGTTGGCATATGGGACAAAACGTGACTTTTACTGATTTTACTGGATTACTGATAAGGAAAAAACATTCTTATCCATTCAATTTCCAATCTGTCCCGTTTTCCACGGCCTCCCCAAGATCCACAAAACTCTCTATAACCCGCCACTCAGACCCATAGTGGCTAGTATAGGCTGCCTCACTGAACCTCTGTCACAATACCTGGACTTCTTCCTTAAGAAATTTGTCATAGACCTCCCTTCCTTTTTAGGAGATACCACGGATGTGTTGAATCTACTAAATTCATTCAATACAGATAAAGAATTCCTACTGGTAACCTGTGATGTACAAAGCCTATACACCTGCATCCCTCATGAGGCTGGCCTTGAAGCCATGTCTCACTATCTGGACAAACGCCCTACAGAAACATTACCACCAAATGAATTACTGGTAACACTCACAGAAATAGTCCTGTCACATAACTACTTTCAATATGCAGGTTCCTATTTTCTACAGAAAAGAGGTGTTAGTATGGGCAGTGCCTTTGCGCCCTCATATGCCTGCCTAACCATGGGCTTTTGGGAGGAGAAATACATTAATAATCCTTCTAATAATCAGTTCCTTCCTCTTATTCTCCTGTGGAAAAGATACATTGATGATGTATTTTTTGTCTGGACCGGTACCACCTCAGAACTCAACGACTTCAGTGATTACATCAACTCCACCACACAATACCTCCGTTTTACTATGGAACACTCCAGTGAGAAAATCAACTTCCTTGATCTCACCATCTACAATAACGAACACGGAGGCCTATTCAGTACCATTTATCGCAAACCAGTTAGTAGGAACACCCTCTTGAGAGCAGACAGCCATCACCCGCAACAACTAATCAAAAACATCCCGGTGGGTCAATTCCTCCGACTGAAACGAATTTGCAGCACGGAGGATGAATTTATTCTTAAGGCTGGGGAGATGAAGCAGCGCTTCTCAGACAGAGGATACGCTGAGACTGACATTGCGTCAGCCTATGAAAGAGCTGTCCGCACCCCGAGAACCCGCCTCCTCAACAAAACTGTCGGTACTACACCCGGACAGCCCCGTCTCTGCTTTGCCACCGAGTTCTCTCCCATCAGCGGAGCCATCAAACAGATAATGTTGAAACACTGGCATATTCTTCAGTCGGATCCAACCATGAAGTCCCTCTGTCCTGATCCCCCCCGTATCGCCTTTAGGCGAGCCCGATCACTGAGAGACAGGTTAGTACACAGCACCATGACTCCACCCCCCTCCCACCTGGCTACCACCCCCTCCCTCGGGTTTCTACAGATGTGGCCACTGTACTCATTGCTCCAACTCCTCTGACACAAAACATTTCCTGCACCCCCGGACTGGTAAAAAATATCCTATCAAGTCCTTCATAAACTGCAGTACCACACATGTCATCTACATGCTGAAATGTTTATGTGGGAGTGTCTATATAGGACAAACTAAACGAGCATTAAAGCTCCGCATCGCTGAACACAAAACGGCCATCCGCACCCAAAACCTGGACTATGCAATAGCAAGACATTATAAACAAGCCCACCATGGTTCAGTCGCCTCCCTTAAGTTCTGGGGGATAGAGAAAGTCTCTTCCCCACAGAGAGGTGGCGATATCGTCACAAAACTGTTGAGGCGTGAAGCCTTTTGGATTCACACATTAAATACGGTGGAGCCTAATGGACTTAATGATGAGCTCAGTCTCTCCTGCTTCCTCTAACTGTACTGATATATTTTGTGTTCTTGTGTTTCTAAAAATATGTAAAGATATGTAATGATATGCTTCTATTATGCATTGATTCTTTTATGCATTGATCCTCTATCCTCCCCCCCCCCCCCTTTCCCCTTCCCCCCACCCTCCTTCCTAAGTGCTGTCACAGGATTGGCTTATTGATTGACCACCCCCCATCGCGTCTAACCAATTGCAAACTGCCTTGTGTACTGGGGAGGTATATTTAAACTGCTGTCATTCTGTCATTCTTGTTTAACCCTGATGAAGACGCGTTGCGTCGAAACGTTGGTGCACTTAGCCTATTAAAAAAGAAACCATTTCACCAGTGACCCGTGTGCTCCAGATCCTTCCTTTCCTAGATTTGGACCATGTCATGGTCTGAATCTATCTATCATCATGGTCACCATGCATGATGTGTCAGGAAGCCAGATTTTTCGGGAGCGGGGAACATAGAACCCTTTTTAGCAGGAGCGGGGAACATAGAACCCGGGGAACATTAACCAGTGGTGGAAGAAGTACTGAAAGTTTGTACTCAAGTAGAAGTACTGTTACCTTACTGAAATATTACTCAATTACAAGTAAAAGTACTGGTGTTAAAAATATACTTAAGTAAAAGTAAAAAGTACTCTTCTAAAAAACTACTCAGAGTATTAGTCACTTGAAACGGGAGATCCATGTAGAAAATACATTATACACTTTCAACAAAGCATATTTCTCTAATAAATGATATGAATGAAAGATCAATGCTTCTTAGTATCAACAGGGAGCAAAACCCTAAATAACTGAAAACTGGTGGGTGGGAGGGGTCTGTCAGTCACACCCAGGCCCGCTCCAACCCATTACGCAGAGTACGCAGACTGCGTAGGGCATCACGTGACTGAGGGCACCAAAAAAAAAAAAAAAAAAATTTTTTTATTTTTTTTTTTTAGTGCCCTCAGTCAGGCCACTCACTGAACAGCAGGCCAGGCGCCGCCTACTGGTTTACTAGTGGTTTTATTACTTTATTCAGGGTGCATCTCATTGTAAAATTGGACTCGGCCCAAATTGGGCTTCAAACGGCCCAAATTGGGCTTCAAGCGGCCCAAATCTGGCTTCAACCGGCCCAAATCTGGCTTCAACTGGCCCAAATCTGGCTTCAACTGGCCCAAATCGGGCTTCAGACGGTCCAAATCTGGCTTCAAACAGCCCAAATCTGGCTTCAAACGGCCCAAATTGGGCTTCAAACAGCCCAAATTTTTCGCCGCCGCCCTTCGGACGCCGGCACGCACGTCGGCCTGTATTGGCCTGGCCTGCTTGGTATCTAATGCCCGGCCTGAATTATGATCCCAGTCCGCCCCTGCTTGCATGTACAGTTTAACAATCACTTGTTTGCTGACATGTACAGTAATTCTAACAATTGTTTGTTTCCCACATGTAATGAAATGTGAGATACACTAGTATCGTTCATAATTAATGATTTTGCAGTCTTTCGTTTGACAGTTATTGAAAGTTTTACGGGGGGGGGGGGGGTAGCCTGGGTAAACCCATCCCCCACGTGACCTGCTCTCAGACCTGTTCTCAGTCATTGTCACTGTCCAGGCTCAATGGACTTGACAAAAAAGGGGAGACCACACAAATTAAAGCTGCATGCATTACCATGAAGGAAAAATAGTCTATCACTAAACTTGCCCCTTGCATCAACCTCTATGTCCTCTTCACTGAAGACAGGGCTGGAAGGACTTTCTATTCTTTTTTTAAAGAATGATGATATTTTTCTTTGCATTTTGACCTGGCTGGAGTAGAGAAAAAAACACCAGAGTGACGTTTAATGCAGCAGAGGACAGCATACTACAATGACTACTCTATTATCTTGTTATAGGTCATATAGCATGAAGGAGCTTTGTTTTCCTGAGACCACGTTAATCAACACAGCTTTCACAGTTCACACCACTGGCCATGGCCCGCTAACAACTGCAGACATTCAATCACGCATAGTAGGCTACAGCAGCCAAAAACACACATGCAACATTTTTCTGCATTGGCTTCAAGACTTACGTGTTTTGTCTCTTTTCTTTTCCGCGCCACCTTTTGCTTTGTTTATGTTCAGTATTTGACATGCATCTATTCCCCCGCGGCCGCGTTTAGTGATGTAGCCTAATCGAGATTGGAGGAGCACTGCACGGAGCAGCTCAAGTCTACTTTTGGAAAAGGGGGGGTCGGTGTCTCCGCCTCTCAGACCATGCAATATCCATGATGACCACTTGACAGAACTCCCCTGTAAAAATGGGCCGGCCCATCTCTCTTCCCACTGTGTTTTGGGCTGACCTGACTGACAGCTACTTCGGCTGCATTGAGGGGGATCAATAAACGTGCGGTCAGACCGGCCCAGAGCGACTGGCATTTGCCAGAATTGTCAGATGGCCAGTCCGGGCCAAACCTGAAGCCAAATGCCACTGGCATTTGGCTTCAGTAACATATTACATGTTACATGTTACATATTACATGTAACATATTACATGTAATATATTACTTTTAGCAGTAACTCAGTAATAGCCTATATACAGTGGGTTCGGAAAGTATTCAGACCCCCTTAAATTTTTCACTCTTTGTCATATTGCAGCCATTTGCTAAAAGCAATTAATTTCATTTTTTTCCTCGTTCATGCACACACAGCACCCAATATTGTCAGAAAAACACAGACTTGTAGACCTGCTCTCAGACCTGTTCTCAGTCACTGAGAACAGGTCTGAGAGCAGGTCACGTATGGGATGGGTTTACCCAGGCTAGTGTTTTTCAGCTGCAGGGACAGGACGACTGGTTGCAATTGAAGGAAAGATGAATGCAGCCAAGTACATTGATATCCTGGACAAAAACCTTTTCCAGAGTGTTCACGACCTCAGAATGGGCCGAAGGTTGACCTTCCAACAAGACAATGATCCCAAGCACACAGCTAAAATAACGAAGGAGTGGTTTCAGAACAACTCTGTGAATGTTCTTGAATGGCCGAGCCAGAGTCCTGACTTAAATCCAATTGAGCATCTCTGGAGAGACCTGAAGATGGCTGTCCACCAACGTTCACACACACACACACACACACACACACACACACACACACACACAAAATCACCTCACACATCAATGGCCTCCTGCTTGTTATAGTGTATACTACTGCACTACATTTGGAAACAGATGATTTTGCATTTTTTATTTTTGACGATCCATAAAATAAAATCACAGTTGTAGGAGCCAAATTTGGTCTGCTATTATTTCCTGTGATTATCATGTGTAATGTTTTATATGTCCTTGGGGTGTCGCTGTGCCATATTACCTAGGCTCAGGTGATCGATTGGCCAGGAGCATTGAAGCTGGGGACTAAAGCACCTGGGGTTTTTCATCTTTTAAAATAAAGATGTTTAAAAAACTATTGCTTGTTACATTTTCAGTGCTGTGTACCTTTTCTCTGGGTAAGAATTGAGCCTGAAATTAACGATACTTTATATTATATGAGCTATGAACGTTCACGCGTGATTTCTAACCCCACATAGGATAAGCAATAACCACGCCCTGTGGCGCCGGGATTGGCCAGGAGCATTGAAGCTTGTGACTAAATCACCTGGGTTTTTTCATCTTTTAAAATAAAGATGTTTAAAAAACTATTTTCTCTGGGTATTAATTAAATAACAGTTATTATTATTATTATTATTATTATTATTATTATTATTATTATTATTATTATTATTATTATTATTATTATTAACTTGTTTAAAAACATATAGGCATGTAATTCAAGATAAGTCTGCCTTTTATTTCACATTTCATAGAGTTCAAATAAGACTTTCTGAGCATGACCAGTTTGACTGCCTTAGAATACCCCCCCCCCCCCCCCCCCCCCCATAGGCCAGTGATATCACAGTGTAGGAATTTAGCCAGGGCAAGTTTGTTTGATACATTTGAAGGACCATAAAGCCTGGGAAAACAGAAATGTATCCACCGCAGAGTACCTACGCAACACACACACACACACACACACACACACACACACACACACACACACACACACACACACACACACACACACACACACACACACACACACACACACACACACACACACACACACACACACACACGTGTGTTGGGGGAGAGGTGTTTGTCTGCCAGGAAGGCTAGGCTATTTGACTGAACTGAAGATGTAGCGACGATACTTGTTTTTGTCAAACGCAGATTCCAGGAATTACCCTGGCTGAACCTGCAACCACGCACGTGCATGCATGCACACACGCACGCACGCACGCACGCACGCACGCACGCACACACACACACACACACACACACACACACACACACACACACACACACACACACACACACAATGTTAGACACACTGGTGTCTAACACTGAAATTATGCAGCACAAACAGAAACCAGCTAAATTGATTGCAATAGATGCATGCCATACATGAGAAAATGTTGCAATCTGCTGAAAAATATTAAAAACCGTAATTTTGAAGCCTTATGTCTAAAATATCTGGAGGAAGTCATAAAAAAAATGCTTTTTTGTAAAAAGTGTCTTGGAGCTCAAAAATAGCACTTTTTTGCACTTTATAGTGGTTTTCAATGGGGAATTATCTATTCATTTCTGGATAATAACATATCTGCAGTAAAGAAATTTGATTCCCGGGGCCAAAAATGAGCTGAGGTACTGAAATGTGAAAATCCTTGATAGATGCCCCAATCCCCCGCCCAATGTCAAAATTCATGGCCATTTGACCATTTATATCCCATTTATAACAATGCGAACACAGAAAATTACACTGCACTAGCCCAAAATGTACCAACAGTGTATAAGGGTTTAAACATAGGCACGTTTTGACGTTTTATATACTATAGGCTAGTGTCACACACACACGCACGCACGCACACACACACACACACACACACACACACACACACACACACACACACACACACACACACACACACACACACACACACACACACACAGGAACCTCCCACTTTCTCGTGCTGTATCATACAATGTAATGTGTAATGTAATGTGAAAGAAAACACTTTAGGTAAAAAAAAAACCCAAAGTAGGCCACTGGAGCACACGGATCCTTTTTGAAAAACTTTATTGAAAAACTAACGTTTCTTACCTAATGCCTTCATAGAGTATATCAATTCTATGTCAACTTTTCTGTCTTTTACTCATGAAATTGGTTGGGATCAAATTAACTTCCTGGATTTGACCATTTACAATTTCCTTTTAAAAAATGTGGCTTATATTTGTCTAACTATGTTTTAATGAATTAAGAATTGGTGGTTATTTTCTTATGTTTTTCAAATAATTGATGGGTATGCTTTATTGTTGTAGACCTGAATTAACTTTTATTTGTGAATTGTTAATTGGAGTTTACACTGACTGACATATTTCTCCTCCTTTTAACTCCAGGTGGAAACCCCGCTGTCCTGCACATATTGGTCCCTCCCATCACTCCCTATCCCTTTCCCATCCCTAGAATAAAACTTTATTTTGTTGATGGCGTTTATGGGGGTTTTATTATTATTGTGATTAACTTATTACTATTTACATATCACTGTAAATTTGTCTTTATGGAAAATGTATTCGGTTTCTTGTAGAATATTACTCTAAATGAATTATCATTTCTGTCAATTAAGCTTGTTCTCACCCCCCCCCCCCCCCCCCCCCCCCCCCCCCCCCCCATCTCCAGCCTGGACTGGATTGGCTTTGATTAGAGGGAGGTAATAAATATGAAAAGTTTGCTCATTGTTCTGCAACTCTGATGAAGACGCATGGCGTCGAAACGTTAGTTTTTCAATAAAGTTTTTCAAAAAGGATCCGTGTGCTCCAGTGGCCTACTTTGGGGGTTTTTTGGACCTAAAGTGTTTTCTTTCAAGTTTATACTTGCCCATTTTCTGGGAGCACCGGACCAGCCTGCTGGGCTGTCTCGGGTGGAAGCGCGCCTAACCTCATCCTTGCAAGTGTATCAACTTCTCACTGATGCAAGCTCTTTCCGCACCGAGGAAGTAAAACCTCTCACTTTCTCGCGCTTTCTGCGCCCTTTCTGGCTCATGACTCAATGAGTTTGCTTGCCTGTATCAAATCAATACATCCCATACATCATTGGAACGGGAATAGTCTCAGCTAAAGCATCTCCAGTAAACAGCCTACATGGCAAGCATTTTTAGAATATACAGTAGGCCTAATGTACAGTAAACACTATCTTTGAACTTACTGCAAAATTATAACATGAAATTCACTGTTCAAATGAGATGTCAACCAATGCCAATATGGCAATATATATATAGCCTATATGGGAAGGGGGGTTTACATAAACAGCTCGACTTGCACTATATGAGATAAGAAAGGCCACGCCATGAAATAAAATAATACATTATGATGCATAATATGCTCAAAATTATTATAATTAGGCTATCACTGGTATGGCCAAATTGAGATAATTTTCCAGAATTCTTCACAAAGAAGCAATGCTCACATCTATTCGAACACACACACACACACACACACACACACACACACACACACACACACACACACACACGCACACGCACACGCACACGCACACCAGACATATAATATCTACCGAAGAACATCACTTCACTAATCATTAATCAGCCCATCTACAGCGACACCGAGCACTGATGACTTAAAGCAACAATTGTCACATTCATTGAAAATCTCATTCTCCCAGGTCTGCAGCGGACGAACTCAAGTCCATGCTGTCGGATCGATGCCCATAAATTATAGTTATTACAAGTTTAATACGAGTAACGCTAGTTTAAGACATAGGAGAATCAACACGCATAAGTGAAGCATTATGCCTATCGGGATGGCAAAAGGTAGGCTACATTTCTTACCAGAAATATGTCGGGAGTCGGAGCTCTGACAGGTGCCTGCGTCGCGTGGTCTCAGGTCCAACAAGCAAGTACCCCTCGCTGCAGCCCGCGGAATCGGGCGGAGTCGGATATGGGGCGGGGTCGGACATTAGGGGGGCGGGGCTTACTGCGGGGTCTGATATCAGGGGGGCGGGGCTTACTTACGACCACTTATTTCTTAAAGGTGTATGACACTCTCTTTGCAATGCAAAAGAGAGGGGTACTTGATGCAAAAAACAATTAGCCACATTAGAATTAATTTGATAAAGAATAAAGAAGAGTAATTAGTGTATTGACAGGCTGCGATGCAAAAAAGAAGAAGAAAATAAATAAATCCAATAATAGAGAAAAAATAAAATAAAATTTTTAAATCAAATAAAAAATTTGAAAATTGAAAAAATCTATATAGCCAATGTAACATATTGTTACTTATGTAACATATAATCAGTGTTGGGCAAGTTACTTCCAAAATGTAATATATTACATATTACTAGTTACTTGGAGAGGTATTTATTTTAGGGACTGTTTTAGGTATTTTCAGATGACACAGGCTCTTGAAAAAAAAATTGTCAGATTGTAACTACTTACCGGACTCAGTAACTGTAATAATATTACCAAAATAGAATGAGTAACTCGTTACATTACTCAGTTACTGCCTAAAAGTAATATACTACTGTAACTCGTTACTTTTGTAACTAGTTACCCCCAACACTACTGTCATAGTAGCCTAGAGGGATTGTACAGCTGGATTACTAATGAGAAAGGCATCCATGAAAATGATTTAACACATTAATGTTGTAATTAATGTTAACATACAAACATCCCTACAAATATATACACACGCACACACCTATAGACTGTATATAATGTATTTTTAAAATTAATATTGTCAACTTTCTGGCTGAGTGCTGCATTTCAGAGACACAGAAACAAGGACAATAAAACAGTGTTGTAGAAACAAACTTACTTTATTAGACAGAAGAAAAAATAACTTTTCCATGACTTTTCACAACTTTAAGTACATGAACAGATTTTCAGATTATCATTTCAGACTAGTCTATGCCCTGTCGGGGCAACATAACGTCAGGACAACATAACATCTGCCGCGATTTATACTCAGAATTAGCATAAAATTGGGAAAATGAAAACATTGTCTACTTCACTTTCTGCCTATGCCAATGCTCAATGGCCATGTGCAGTTTGAGATGGATTGTTCCAAGCAGCAACTGCTTCATTGCCTGAATGCATCACCTGACTGGTTCGTTAATGAAGCAGATCAAAGTAGTGATGGCAAGTGTGACACTGAAGCTTTGATACAAAGCTCATTACCTGAATGAATCACCTGACTGGTTCAAAGCTTGCTTTGGAGTGCCTGACTCTCTGGTGAACTGTGCATGCTCCACACACACACACACACACACACACACACACACACACACACACATACATTTAAATGATTTATTTATGTCTACATAGATACAAGTACAAAGGACATAAACACTAATGCAATCAGATGTTGGGAGTCAGTCAGATACATGAGTGCCTAATTGGCGATCACATTAATGCATACACAAAAGATGACACCACACAGGATGATGACAATGGCAAATTGACAGATACAGTTCTACTGTAAGGTAAGATAGCGGTCAGTATCCACTTCATGGGTACAAAAAGCAGCGCCTCCTCCATATTGAGCATCTACCAATAATAGCAGATACTGAACAATACCTTGCTAACTGCTTGGCCCTTCTCTTTGGGAGACAAGCCATCTGAAGGCCTCTCACAACCAGCTTATGGACATGACATAGGCTACCAAATATGAAAACTAGAAGTTTACACCTGCAGCCCAGCTGTGAGATGGTCTGCTGCAGCTGTTGATATTTCAGCATCTTGGTTAGAAAGGCCTCCTCTAGGCTGTGGTCAAAGGTACAGCCAACCTCTAGAACAAACACCTCTCTCTCATTTTCATTGACAATAACATCTGGAGTGTTAGCTGGAATATTAGAGAAAACATCTGAATCATCACAACACAGACTGAACATGCTCGGCTTCACAGTAGAATGTTTATACAGTGAAATAGAAGATCTGAAAATAGAGGTGATATCTTTCGATATCAAATCCACTATTCTATCGTGCCTACAAATTTCCGGCAGTGCGACTGACTTTTATACCGAAGCCTTGATGCTTCAAAGCAACACCGAAGCTTTGATACATGTCAAAGCAACTGAAGCTTTGATACGCGCTGTAGCAACTCATAATGCAATAACGGCTCATAATGTAATAACTTAAATGTAATAAAAGTTCATAATGTAATAAAATCATGAGTGCATAATGTAATAACAGCTTTGCGCATAATGTAATAACTTATTACATTATGAGCCTTAATGGCATCACTCATAATGTAATAACAGCTCATAATGTAATGGCTCATATTATGAGAAAATTGCTGGATTATCATCATCATCTTTACCTCTGCCATTACATTATGCGCAAAGCTGTTATTACATTATGAGCCGATTATTACATTATGAACTTTTATTACATTTAAGTTATTACATTATGAGCCGTTGTTACATTATAAACCATTATTACATTATGAGTTGCTACACGCGCTTCAAAGCAATTCCATAGAACCACTGCTTCGCTTGTACAGACAGGACAGACGTTTCATTATATAGTAAGATTTTAGATACAGATTCAGGAAGGAACCAGGAGAAGCTCACACACTGAAAGAAAAAATGGAATGTCCACTCCAAAGGTTCACGGATGTGAAGATGCCATATATTTAATAGTCCATAAAATAATACAAAGGTGCTACCATGTGAAAAAAGAGAAAGAAAACTGAACAGAAACGTTTCGGCTACAAAGCCATCTTCAGTCTGCCAGATACAGATTCAGAACAGGTTTTGACTCATGACCGTGGAAACTCACTCACTCACTCACTCACTCACTCACTCACTCACTCACTCACTCACTCACTCGTGAAAAGTGCATCCAGCTTCATAAAAACAGTCAATACTGCAAAATCCTGCCAGATCATTCTCCGAGTAAAACCCTTGCACTTTTCCTCGCTGTCCATGCCCCCTGTAGCCTTCAGTGTCTTTATATAATCTTCGGCACTGTATGCAGTTGGAGATTTGGTAGGGGATCCTGTATGTCCTCGTGTAGTCGGTGGAAAAAACTTTCCAGTTCACCACACCTGATGAAAAAAGAACACAAGGGCTCATGTGTAAAGGTTCAGGTTATTTTTTATTTAATGCTCTGGCCTCGCTGCAATGTAGGAAGTGGCAAGCCGTCATGTCCAAGATGACTGCACCTATAGTTTACTGTCTATTATGTTCTATAAGCAAGTGACTTTACCTGTAGCCCAGAGATGCTGTGCATATAAAAAGATGGGAGTCTAAATGAAAACTTAAGGGCTAACAATGTCTGTCTGTCTAATGACACTGCATTTGTGTCTGGGCATGTGTGCATCTGTGTGTGTCTGTGTGTGTCTGTGTGCGTGTGTGTGTGTGTCTGTGTGTGTGTGTGTGTGTGCGTGCGCGTGCATGTCTGACCTTGTCTGGGTCCAGAGAAGAGGACTTCAGGTTCCAGCCAGATGGTTCCGTCTCCATGGAGAACAGCAGTTGCCGTGGTGTAGGGCAGAGATACCAGGTTCTTCCCTTGCTCCTCCTGAACACACACACACACACACACACAGACACACACACACCATTGGAGGCGTGGCCACCTCCATTAAAGTCTGCTTTTACATTATCAACCTACTAGCCTTCATTTAAGGACATTTAGGAGCCTATGATATTACAGTAGTGTGTGTGTGTGTGTGTGTGTGTGTGTGTGTCTGTGTGTGCGTGCCGTGTGTGCTGTGCGTGTGTGTGTGCACTCACCCTGTGTATATCCAGTGGCAGTACGTATCGTCTGACCTCGGGCTGAGGAGGCTTCATCGCTGCTTTCACCTCCTCCCACTCCTCCCTCAGGTTGGCCAGATAGAGGTAGTTATACACAAAGTCATGACTGGAGAGAGAGAGACAGAGATAGAGATAGATAGAGAGTAATTACAGTATAATATACCTCTTTCACACCAAGGTCCAGCCAGGGATATTCCTGGGTTGATTTTGTGTTTGAAAGGCCCGACCCGGCTTGGCGGCCCACCTCACAGGTGGGTTGGGCAAGGGTTGATGTCCGTGTGAATGGCACACGGACCTGTGGGACCTGGGGACAAATTAATCTCATTGGTTGATATATTAGGTTACAATATAAACATCTGTAAAACTGATAAATAAGATTACATCGTTTCCTGTTATCATTAGTAGTCGGCAGGGTTATTCTTGGGGCGGTGATTGGAATATGTGTACTGTACCATCTATGGCTCCGCCACACTGAGGGTAGCCAGTGCCACAGTTCAAAAAGCCTCCAATGACCCTTTTTCACAGCAGTCATTTTCAACACAGGTGCAACCAAAACATTAATGAGGGCCCCAGCACTGGAACACCTAAATGGATTGGAAGTTGGAAACCCTCATTAATATTTTGGTTGCACCTGAGTTGACCCTCCTTTTGAGACACAAAATGCCTGTTGTGAAAAAGGTAAATTGTGTCATGAAGGCGCTGAAGTCAAATGAACTGCTGGTATAGCATTTCAACTAGCTGCACCAGCACACCAACCCAAACAAACAGGCAATGCTGTGGTACAGGTGTTACAAACTACCACAAAGCAATGGCTAATCTGCGCCTTACACACACACAGGACCGTACCCTTTCCAGGTGCAGAGGTCGACGACGATGAAGCCCTGGTCTTCATAGGAGTTAATGTGGTGGAAGAGGTTAAAGGCTGAAGTTCTGAACCTGTGGCTGCTCAAATAACTGGCTGGTTCCTTACTGGCCAGGTGGAACCATGTCTACAACACACACACACACACACACATAACACATATATGAGGAAAAATGCAGGGGCTCACATGTATGTACGTACGTACGCACGCACGCACGCACGCGCGCGCACACACACACAGACACACCACACACTTACCCCCATGTTGGACTCAAAGCAGTCCATGTAGTTGGTTCCTCTGATGCTCCAGGCAGACAGGAACTTGAGCAGGTTGATCTTCACCGGCTGCTCCACAAACACAAAGTAGTTGTCTGTCATACCAAAACTACAGACAGACAGACAGACAGATGAAGACCAGAATATATACACTATATACAGTAAATCCCTTTCTACAGCTACAGGTACATTTTCACAAGTACACAGAACTTTTGCATCTTTATGAACTAGGCATCTCGCACGCTCGATTCCTAGGCTCGCCCGCTGTGCGGGCTCGCCCACCCTGCAGCTCGAGCTGCTGCGTCACTGATGTCCGTCTTATGACATCATCAGTGACATCACAATGATGTCATAGTGACATCCTCAGTGACATCACAATTGCCCGAGTGTACTCAAAAACATGACAAAAATTGCAGAACCCACTTACTTTTATATAAGGAAGGATTAGATACAGAAATGATTTCTCAAGTCCTCTAAACTGTGTTGAAGTCTGAACGACCTGAATGTGCCTCTTGGTAACCATGGTGACAGCAATGTGGTGAAACTGAACACTGAAAATAATGGATCGAAAACAAATGAAATGGCACCACTGTAAAATTCTACACAAGTACAAGCTGCTCAGTTTGGACAGCTTCATTAAGTTTTCATTTGTCAAATTGATTTTTAAATGTGTGAATAATCTCGTCCCAGCCGTACTTTCACCATATGTCACAAAAATAAACAGCAACAGAATTGCCACAAGGGGATCAGCGAATGGCAATTGTAGAGTGGCCCAACGCAAAACTACCTTCGGTCAGTCATCCTTTTCAGTAAAAGGGATACACATGTGGAATTCCCTACCAACAGAAATAAAAATGCAAACTAATCTGAAAAGCTTTAATGAAAAGGTGAAACACTGGCTGAAGCAAAATCAAACCTGCGACCATTGATCACCGATGTAGTTGTGTAATTCTACTGTAAATCTTGTATGATGTAGTAGCATAATTCTACTGTAAATTTTGTATGATCGTGTCACAATTTTTATGTTTGCACTTTGTTTAGATTATGTTTTTTATTAGAAAAGCCTACCCAGGGACAGGGATTGCAAATTAGCCTTGGCTAGATATCCTATATGCATCGCATATGTTTCATGTTCTTGTAACTTGTTACAATGATTCTTGCATTGTCCCTGACAAATAAACAAATAAAAAAACAAAACAAAAAAAAAACAGGATGTTTCTGGATGCTATGCGCTAACTGGAAAATGGACAAGGAACATCTATGATGTAACACAATGCAAGTGTGCTCTCTGTTGATAAATTGTGTTTGATTGACATTCGTATAACATGAGTGAAGAGGATTCTGGAGGGGCTAAGCTTAAGCAGCATAAAGCAAACACAGAGTATGGAATCTGAAAAGGAAAAGAAAGGCCCAAAAGGAAAGGCCTTGGAGCCTGAGGAACAGGTTACCAAAATGTATGGATCCAGAAAAGCAATGCTTGGTCACCTCACTCGTAAACTGAATACAATCAATGAACTCCTGAGTGATAATAAAAATCTGCCAGAGGTCACACAACATTTTGACCAGTACAATGAGCAATTGACTGATTTCAGGAAACTGCACGAGCAGCTGCACAGTTTGGATGTCTGAGGAGGATGCAAAACAGGATGAAGCAAGCTGGTATGAACCAAAGATGCAACACATCATGCAATTTATGTCACAAGCACGCAAATGGATGGCTGGTGCAGATAAAGCATTAAAGTCAAGACGAGCTGAGCTTGAGCTTGAGACTGAAGATGTGGGTGACAGTGTTTCATCATGTGTGTCTAAAACATCTTCTGCCCGTGTCTGTGCTGAAGCTGAAAAGGCATCATTGGAGGCTCAAATGGCAGCTTTAGCAGAAAAACATGCTTTAGAGGAAGAGGAGGAAATGTTGAATAAAAAAATGGAGCAAATACGAAAAAGGAGAGAAACTCTTGAACTTAAATCACAACTTGCTGCCACTACTGCAAAGCTCTCTGTGTTGAGGGCTGCTGACACTGACACCGGCATGGATGACTATTTTAAAGAAATGAGAGGAGAATTTGAAGGAGCTGGTGTCCAGTTTGATGGCAAAAAGGACACTAAGGTGCAGGATGTGCGGCAAAAAGATCAGTTTGTAAGCCGACCACCACTCATTGCATCTAACATGGCAGAGAGAAGCAATGTTGACACAGAGCAACAAGGAATGAATACAGTGAGTGGAGTGCTTGGTGGTTTTGACTCAAGTCTGCCTGTGTTTTATCCACAACTATACCACCAAACAGGCTGTCTCACAAGCCTCACAGAGGAGCGATCACACCAGGAATGTCACTCTGCAGGATCATGACCTTCATGACATCCTACAGAAACAAAATGAAATCACAGGCATGTTGATAAAACAGCAACACCTCTCTACTCTCCCTCTAAAGGACATCCCACTGTTTAATGGAGATCCAATGCAGTACACATCATTTCATTTATTAGTGCATTTGAGCACAATATAGAGAGTAAAACACAGGACAAGAGAGATCGGCTTTATTATCTCGAACAATATACTAGAGGGCAACCTCAAGACTTGGTCAGAAGCTGCCAACATATGGATGCCGACAAAGGTTACTGAAGAGCTAGAAATCTGCTCCAAGAAAACTTTGGAAATTAGTATCTGATCTCCTCTGCATTCATGGAGAAGGCCCTGGGCTGGCCTAGTATTAAAGCAGAAGATTCCAAGGCCCTACAAGCTTTTTCCTTATTTCTTGTCGGATGCCGTAATGTAATGGAGGAAATGGAATATATGGAAGAGCTGGATTTGGCCTCAAATATGAGAATTCTAATTTCAAAGCTTCCATTTAAATTAAGAGAAAGATGGAGGTCTCATGCCTGTGACATACAAGAGCAACGCAACAGTAGAGCAAAGTTTACTGATCTTGTAAGGTTAATCCAAAAACAAGTCAAGATCACAACTGATCCTGTGTTTGGAAATATTCAAGACCACCGAAGTGAAAGTGCAAGCAAGAGTGGTAACATACAGAAAAGACCCAAACCCAGCAGCTAAGCCACCAGTGTTGTGCCAGTGTTGAATTCAGGACCAGTTAAACAACACAAGCCTCAGTTGAACATCACAGAGCTCATTAATTCAATGTGTCTATTTTGCAGCCAGGAGCACAACCTGGAGAGATGTCCTTCACTTCAGAAGAAGCTGCAGAAAGAAAAGATCAGCTTTCTTATGGCAAAGGGAATCTGTTTCGGTTGTTTAAACAAAGGACACATAAGACTTGTACAAAACGCCTCACATGTACAGTGTGTAATCAAACACATCCCACTGTACTTCACAAGGTCACAAATGAGAATGCAATCAGAACAGGAACAAAACACACAGAAGAGAAAGCAACAGGCAATGCTGTTGTCTCATTCAACACGTCTACTGGGGCCGGAGAAGAGTGTGTGTTAGCTATTGTGCCTATTCAAGTCAAGTCAACTAACGGAAACAAAGTTATAAAGACTTATGCTTTTCTTGACCAGGGTAGCAATGCCACCTTCTGTACTGAGAAGCTCGCTCAACAACTGGGCACTGAAAATAGGAAAACAAAAATCCTATTACGTACCATGGGTCAAGAGAGGCCTGTTCACTGTTCACTTGTTTCAAATTTGGATGGGAGTGGAATAGACAGCCAGACATTCATTCCACTACCAGAGGCATTCACACAGCAATCCATACCTGTGACTAAAGAGAACATACCCAGCCAAAAGGACCTACTGAAGTGGGAGTATCTAAAAAAGGTGAAACTTCCAGAAATAAACAGCGATATAGGAATGTTGATTGGAACAAATGCACCTAAATTAATGGAGCCCTGGGAGGTCATTAATAGTCAAGGAGATGGGCCATATGCAGTGAGAACCCTCCTAGGCTGGGTTGTCAATGGTCCATTGAAAGTGGGTGGTGATAAACAAATTCCAATCACTGTCAACAGGACTTCAGTAGTGAAGCTACAAGACTAGTTGTAAATGCTGACCCCCTGTTCCATTAGTTTGGCTACATTTACATTCAGTCTGCCTGGCTGGCAATGTTCCCAAAATATTTGTATTGTAGCCTACATTTTGAACAACAACAATGATAACAATACTATGATAATAGTTAAAATTAAGGAGGGCTATAATTGTTAATGTTAAACTCCACGATTAGGCCTACTTAATGTAGGCCTACAGGAACCTAAAATAAATTACAGAATGTAGCCTACAAGAATGATCATGGAATTCTGCACAAAATCATCTAAATTAAAATATATCTATGATTTGGGTACGATGAGACAAAACCTGATCTTAATGTGGATTAGGGTCCTTGATATGGAAAAGGTTGGGAATCACGGGACCAGGGGCGGACTGCATAATCGGGCAAGTCGGGCAAATGCCCGGTGGCCTGGCCTGCAAAAAAAGATTTTTTTTTTTTTTTTTTTTTTTTTTTTTTTTTATTTACTGAACAGCAGGCCAGGCGCCGTCTACTGGTTTACTAGTGGTTTTATTACTTTATTCAGGTTTAAAGTGGGTGCATCTCATTGTAAAATTGGACTTGGCCCAAATTGGGCTTCAAACGGCCAAAATTGGGCTTCAAACGGCTCAAATCGGGCTTCAAACGGCCCAAATCTGGCTTTAAATGACCCAAATTGGGCTTCAAACGGCCCAAATCTGGCTTCAAACTGCCCAAATTGGGCTTCAAACGGCCCAAATTGAGCTTCAAACGGCCCAAATTTTTCGCCGGCACGCGTGTCGGCCCGTATCAGCCTGGTCTGCTTGGTATCTAATGCCCGGCCTGAATTATGATCCCAGTCCGCCCCTGCACGGGACTATTGTTTATTGTTTCAACAATCACACAGACACTAGAGGCAGGATGAGAGCCAAAGTCACGCCAAATTCCGGATTAGGCATAATGCACCAGAGCCATTCACCCACCAGTTTTGGCGGGTGAAATGGTCTTTCATGATTCTAAATATACCCGAATCATTGTTGTACGATTGTTGTAAACATTTTACAAAATGTTGATGGAAAAAAGAATGGCGGACGAATGCTCTGGTGCGTTTGCTTAAACAGGAAGTGGGCGTAACTTTGGCTCTACTGCAGACGCACGTCACACGTCACGTAGCTTCTCACACGTATGAGTAGGCGACGATGGACACGTACGGCACACGTCACGTAGCTTCTCACACGTGGGGGTAGGCGACGTTCGACACGAGTGGCTGCTCTGTGAGTACATCAATGGCACAATCCACCCCTCATACATGCGTGCGTGCGTGCGTGCGTGTGTGTGCGTGCGTGCGTGCGACCTTGTGCATTGTGGCTGTTTGGCTTATTCTATCAAAACACACTCCTCTGCGGAACATCACGCAGGGATCGGCATCTTTGATGAAATTATTCGCTACAAAGAGGGCCAGATTGTGACCGTGTTCCAGTAACATACACACACACACACACACACACACACACACACACACACACACACACACACACACACACACACACACACACACACACACACACACACACACACACACACACACACACACACACAAAGGATAATTAAAGTGAATGCATTTGAAAACAAAAAGTAACCAATGAAAATGTCTCCTAAGTGGTTGCCAGTTAAGAGAATCATAATATAATATGCGCAATATGTAATAAATCGCCTCAACACAATATGTAATAGCGTTTGACGCATTTTGTAATAAATGTATTGCGCAGCGCAGATTAACTAGGCTACTCTACTCAGGAACTTAGATACTAATCATTAACTAATGACTACCTACTCATTAACTATGATTAACTAGTGATTGACTAATGACAAATTATTCCTTAGCTACTATGCATTAGTTTACTAACTACTACAGTATTTGTGTACGTTATTGTAAAGTGTTACCCAGTTTGGTTACAATTTCCGAGGCTCAGGGTCAGTGAACAGCTTATCAGCTGAGTGCTGTGCTACGCAGAGGGCCTGTGTTGGAGAATAGGGGGAGAGGCGTTTGTCTGCCAGGAAGGCTAGGCTATTTGACTGAACTGAAGATGTAGCGACGATACTTGTTTTTGTCAAACGCAGATTCCAGGAATTATATCTATATATATATAGATATATAGATATATATATCTATATATCTATATATCTATATATCTATATATATATATATATACATATATATATATATATATATATATATATATATATATATATATATATATATATATATATATATATATATATATATATATATATATATATATAATTGACAATATTAAATCCTCAAATGTGGACCTGAGAGACAAAATGTCCTTAATATGAAAAATTTTGAGAATCACTGCTCTAAAATACATTGATATTTGAATTTCCTCCTGTCGTAAATGCAATTGCAAAAGTACAATTTCAAAAATGTGAATCGTTTCTTTTTTGCCTGCATGTTTACTGCCAGTATGTAATGAGTCAGAACGCCCAGCAGAGGGCAGCATTTATTAGAGCAGAGAAACCTTCCAGTAACAGAACAGTCACAAGTTGAATCCCACAGCAGCCACTGTGTGTCAGTCAACAGTCAGATCATTCACTGTACAATAACATCTCACAAATCATATTATGAAATGAACACGGCTTTCAAACCGGCTTCTTTTTTTATTGGTTTTTAAAAAAAATGCTGGTTTCAAGGTCACAGTTTCCACAAAGTTTTGGTCTTAAATTGAATCTAAAGTGTATAGAAAAAGGTATATAGCCTATATAAGGTATATAAGGTATAAGGTATAAGGTATAAGGTATAAGGTATAGCCTATAGCCTATATATAAGGTATATAGTATATATATATATACTTAATGGTATATAGCCTACACACAATGATCAAATAAATTACATATTGTTTCTTTTTCTGGTCCGCAGAAATTGCAAGAATATTCAATATCAATTCTAAAGTATTTTGGTCATTTTGAGGGATGTTTGTAAATGGCTTCTACAGCTTCTGGGGGCAACTGCTGTTAATTTTAAACAGCAGTTCACTGTGAAACCATGCCCTCTTTGAACTCTAACTGCTCCTCCATACTTTAAGATAGCTAGACACTCCATAAACCTTAAACGAGTCACTTTTAGGACTCTATCAGCTCAATTCAGGTTTAATTTATCTTTTGTACTGTTTCAGAAATCGATTATGTTGTACGTTTTTTTTCCAGCCTTCATATGGGACCCTATAGAGCCAGCCTTGTGTGTCTCACTCTAGTATAGGCAGGCTGTACTTCTTACTGCATAGATCCACACAAAACTGCAACACTTCACACAACTTTAACAAGGACCCCTGGGGGTCCCTCGACCCCACTTTGAAAAGCACTGACCTAAGAGAAGCGGCTGTTTGCCACTGGGTTGTGCCAGCTGGCGGCAAGTGGTTAATATAATTTAGAACACGGCTCTCTTGAATACTCGATTCTGATTCAGAATCAGAATCAGAATCAGAATCAGAAAGACTTTAATGATCCCCGGGGGGAAATTGGGACAAGTTGGTCAATCAACAAGATTCACCGGTCATTATTTCTCGACAACCGACCGCTGCTCTGCCACACCTGGATTAATCAGTTGATAAGAGCATTTTGTCTGCAGACACTACTAATTAGGCCAACCAGTTGCAGCTGTGGTGTCTTGTGTGCCAATTACGAATGAAACCGCTTTGTCGTTGAAAACGCTATTAAAAAATCTATTTGAATAATTATTTTTGTCAGATTATTGAATGATTTAGTTGTATGCCGTGTTCTAAGCGGGATAATGTATATTGAGGCGGTGATTACTGGGAAATAATGACCTTCAGGTGAATCATTAAGCCCTCCGCTGCGCGTCGGGCTCAATCATCACCTGTCGGTCATTATTTCCCCCGTAATCACCGCCTCAATATACATTATCTCTTACGTGGAGCAATGTTCACACACCCATACCTGCCTGCCAGGGGTGTGAAAAACATCTCCAGCTTTCAGGTCAATGTTCTCAGATTTTAGGAGTGAACATTCACATAAGCAGATCTTCAATTATTTTCAGATTTCAATGTGTGAGAGATCAATTGAAAGTTTACAATCTGCACTTTCCTAATCTGTATAAAACTGAAAAATTAGATCTGTCAACCTCAAGGCCAAAACCTCTCGCCACAAGAACAACTTCTTCCCAACTGCCATTGGCCACATCAAACAAAGCCTGAAAACCCCCTCTAGTCAGGACTCTACCAACCGCCCCAATACCCCCCCGAGCACAGCCGAATCCTCCCACTGACATGAGCCCCACCCCCGACCCCGATTCTGATCTCACTAGAGCACTCGATGATGATGATGGCCATCGGAATGAAGGGTATCTTCTTTTTCCATTGATGACATCATCAGTGATGTCATGAATCCCTCTCTACTAATGCATTGTGACATCATCAGTGATGTCATAAATCTTCCCCTGCTGGTGGTATAAATAGGACCAGTGAAATGCTTGTTGACCTGGGATCACCAAACAGCAAAGAGGTTCCTGGCTCAAACCATATTTGAAATGGCTTCTGTTTACCGAAAGCCCACTCCCTCCACCAACCAAAGGAACAAGGCGTTATTACCCAGACCCGAACTGACAGAGGAGCAAAAACAAGAGATCAGGGAAGCGTTTGATCTGTTTGACACCGATGGCACAGGCACAATAGATGTGAAGGAACTGAAGTTTGCAATGCGAGCTCTCGGGTTTGAACCAAAGAAAGAAGAACTCAAGAAGCTGATTGCGGATATAGACAAGGAGGGCTCTGGAACAATTGAGTTCAATGACTTTCACAGTATGATGACACCAAAAATGAGTGAGAGAGACCCCAAAGAAGAAATACTAAAGGCGTTCCGGTTGTTCGATGATGATGGTACGGGGAAAATCTCGTTCAAAAATCTCAAGAGAGTTGCCAAGGACATAGGCGAGAACCTCACGGATGAAGAATTGCAGGAAATGATTGACGAGGCAGACCTGGACGGAGACGGTGAGATCAACGAGCAGGAGTTTGTGAGGATATGGGAGAAGACCAGGAGTTCCTGAGGATATGGGAGAAGACCAGGAGTTCCTGAGGATATGGGAGAAGACCAATCTGTCCTGAGCATGGTGGTTTGTTATCTTGGGACCTTTTTAATATTTACCTTTTGATTCTGTCAAGGACAATATTTCTCCAGTCACTTTTTTTTTAGCATCAGATTTTTGCACAATGCAAGGCAAATATTTCATCATAAAAAATAGGACCAGTAGATGGTGGCATTAGTCGGAACCAGGGGCGACATTACAGAAACTTCCTACTTCCAAGGTCAGTGGGACAATGGATTGGCATTTGTTGGGGACCCCCTGGAACCCCCGGGGGTCCCCGGACCCCACTTTGAGAACCACTGATGTAGGCTACTAAATTATATATGGATTACAGTAGCCTATGATGTGTATGTGTACCATGTATGATATCAGAATCAGAATCAGAAATAAACACTTAGTTTTCGCACACTTATTATTGTAGGCCTATATACTTAGTTAATGTAAATGTTTAAATGTAGCCTATCTGATCTGTGCCTTGTTTGTTTTAAGTTATGCATGCATGCCTTTTGGTTTTTTCTGTGTGTCAAACTCCTTGTATGTGTTTGTCCAATAAAGTTGATTCTGATTCTAAACAAGACTGACTCGACTAAAAATCGTGCTTCATTGCACCTTTAAACTGAACAAAAATAAATAAATAAAAAACATCAACAAAGCGTGTAATTAAACTCCATCTGAAAACGAACTGAAAGTTCACACGCCACATTCCCTAATAGCCTCCATAATCCTTTACAGTCAAGCCCCGCCCACAGTGCTAGTTGACTGACGGCAGGCTTGTCCAATGAGGGGGCGCGCCGTTCTGCCTGACCCTCCCTCCTTTCTGACCCTCCCTCCCCTCCCTTAACCTCGCGTCACCAGGCTCTTCTCGGCGAGAAAGAGCCTGGCTCCCGCCCACAATTGATTTTGTCTGAGTGACCGAGGGAAAGCAAGCTAGTATTTCAGAAGTGGAGAAAACACCAACATTTACAGAGCTACATTTGAAGTGAAGTGGCTCCAAAAACAACAGCTAGACCCCTACCACGGCCATCTTGGAGTTAATTAACTTGTAACTTTTGGGGGACAGTTCAATCAACTAGCTGCTCCTTGTCAGCCAAGTTTCCATCAGACCAGGTTTGAAGAGTCAACATTACAATGCAATTTTAACACCGATGTTGGGCTGTTGGGTTAATTAAAACATGTAATTTATTAGTCATTACTCTTTTACTTTTCTTTTTATATATATATATTTTATTTTACAATTTTCAAAACAGAACAGAACAACAGGCTCAAGCAAAGACAAAACAAAAATATATCAACTTTTCAACATGCATGGTGATACCAGCCACGTAAAGTCTCAATGTACTTGCAGGAAATGTGCGTGGGATCCTGCGCAAGGGGTCCAAAAAGAGTCAACCAGGCGAGTCATCAGTCACCTCTAACCTCGTCCAAATAGGCCAGAAACGGATCCCAGACCTCAGAGAATTTCTTAAGTGAATTGATCCTCAGAAACCGGAGTCTCTCCATATGTATAACCGAGATCATGTCCGTCAGCCACAGCTGAAAGGAAGGTGAAGAGGGGGACTTCCACTCCTTAAGAATAAGTCTCTTGGCGACAGTCGTCTACTGTGTCAGACACTGTTGCACAGGGAGGAACAGCGAGGATTCTGAGCAGCCGAAGATGGCGAGTTCTGTCTCTGGCTGAAGGGCTACTTTGTAGGCCTTAGAGTAAATATCTTAGCCCAGAATCCGGAAAGTAAAGGGCAAAACCAAAAAGCATGGGATAATGTACCATCATTACTCTTTTCTGCCAACAGTAATTTGTTACACTACTCATTACATTACTTTTGCACCCCACACCATTTCTAATTGTGTCCTTTCTCATAAAGATTCAGCAGCTAAAGATTCAAACTATCTTTTTTCCCTCCAGCCTATGAATTCATCCATAAAAGTTACCTGCTTGATGAAGAGCACACCTGACTCAAAGTGATGACGAGACACAATCTTTTAAACAGCTTCTGTTTTTAATAACGCAGTTGTAGAATCTGCAACAGGGGCCAACAGGTAGACCCAAACAAAATGTTGGCAAGATGAAAAACAGGCCAACAAGTGCCAAGGCATCAATACAGTGTACATGTTTGCATAACAAGTTTGTGTCACAAATAGCCCTGCAACATTAACTTGAATCAGCTCTAAAACTAAGTGTGGAGTCCACACTTGGTTTTAACCTGTGCCAGCGCTGGAGAAAGTAATGCAGTAATTTGAAGTGAATTATTAACTAATATTATTACTGTTTTGGAAATTGTAATCTGTTACACTACTTGTTACTGAGGAAAGTAATATATTACAGTAATATATTACTTAATAATTTATTACCACCCAACACTGTTTAACACTGATATCACAAGAATCAGCAGCTATCGTATCTGATGGAGATAGAATAACTCTATGGTTCAGGGAGTTAACACCTCTAGTTCTGCGAGGTCTAGCGGGCCTGGTAGTTAATATGTTCTGGATGGGGATAGAAGTGAGCGAAGCACGCAAGGGACTTCCAACAAGTGACCTGGCTTTGTGAACCAACACAGTCAGATGCTATAGTCTCAACGCCAGAGAGTTCTTATGCTGACACGTTACTGCATGCTGCAGATATCTCGCTCTATGTGGAGTGCAGTGATTCAACATAATATTTGAGCCTGGGGAGAGACTATGACATGCTATATGTGACAAGTTGTCATTTGTCAAGACACCATTTTTTGCCAGATAGCAATACAGTAAGACCATTTTAGCTTAAAATTTTTTGCATTTTATGTTTCCACTCCATTCATTTTGGTTTCATCTCACAGTGTCACCATGCTGATCGTCGTGATGACCCTGACTGGCAAGACCATCACTCTGGAGGTTGAGCCAAGTGACACCATTAAGAAAGTCAAGGCCAAGATCCAGGACAAGGAAGGCATCCGTCCTGAAATGCAGCGTCTGATCTTTGACGGCAAACAACTGGAAGATGGCCGCACCCTCTCTGACTACAACATCCAGAAAGAGTCCACCCTCCACCTGGTGCTCCGTCTGAGGGGAGGCATGCAGATCTTCATGAAGACCCTGACTGGCAAGACCATCACTCTGGAGGTCTGTAACAGGCGCAAATATACCTACTGTGCTTTTTGGAACATTGTTTGGTTGCAGTAACAGATTAAGTCACTGGGTGGCGCCTCTTGTTTATACTGAGACCGAGTTACAACAACAGTTTGAATGCCACTCCCAGTCTAATCTCTGACAAGTAGCTTGAATCTTCTGTAACGACTTGGTGTTAAAACTATGTCATCCTACATGTAAATCCCTCTTGCTATCCAGAGCAGCCTATTTTCCTAAAGCTAATGTAAGCTAATACGCAGCCAAACTCGTTACAGGTTGAGCCAAGTGACACCATTGAGAACGTCAAGGCCAAGATCCAGGGCAAGGAAGGCATCCCTCCTGACCAGCAGCATCTGATCTTCGGCGGTAAACAGCTGCACGTTTGAAACTGAGCAGCTTCTGGCTTCTGCTTAGAACCATGTTCCAACATTCTCTTCCATTGAATTCCCTCCTCCCTTAACCTGCTTTCACTCATTCCATTAAGTTTCAATAAATGTTGAGCATTCCTGATGATGATTTTTGTCTCTTTCATTGGGTTTTTAGTCATTTCACTTTACCCAAAACTTTATGACTTTTAATATAAGTTTTGGATAACTAGTGTCATGGTAGTGAATTCTGTATCTGAGGAGGTTCAACTACAGCATGAGTACGTCAACCATTTTAGGGCATCGTCAGTTCTTGTGTCTCCTACTAAACCATATCGAGTGTGCTCTGAAACACCTTCAGTCCTCACACGAAAACGCTGTCATTCTTCCTGCATTACTGTTTCACTCCTCAAATGTCAGTCATCGCACAATACACAATCATGTGAGACGTGAGGAGTGATGACTGACAGCTAGTTTGGGTGATAAGTGAGGCACGTTGCAGGAGGAATGACAATGTTTTCGTGTGAGATGTGAGGAGTGATGAGACACAAGAACTGACAACGCTTAGACTGAGGGATGATAGCCAATACTCTGATGGAGGAGGATGCCCTAAAATGGTTGCCGTATATGAGGTTTGGTTAGAGATCATAAGGTTCTAAAATCTATTGAGAAAAACATGTTGGCAATCTCCTTGGTGTTGTCTCAACATGACTTTCAAAACACACCCACAAAAATATTGTTTAGATAAAGTTTTCAATAGATGGTTCCATGGCATTTGTGACATTACAAATGTTTGTGCTTTTAAAATGTACTATTTTTCTCAACAGTCAATCTCTTTGATGTACAAGAGGAAAAACCCACATGATTTTTAGTCCAAAGATTTTCTGCGTCTCCTGCTAGTAAACAACACAATGTAGCTTGTTTCCCCTTGATATACAATTATGGGTGCCTCAGATCAATGTGACACTTTTATGTTCTAGTAGTTGTTGTTTAGCACCTTTCTTATAACATTTAGCAGGAACAGAAGAAGCTATAAAGAGTCTTTCACTGATGCCCAGTAAGATATGTATCACATTTAATAATACATATTTTCCAATCCCTTCATATATCCATAATACCTTCTGAATAAATCAAATCACCTTAATTATATCATGCCTGACATTATATGACAAATTTAGTTACTACAAATAAATTGTTTAGCCACTTTATTATTCCAAACAGAGATAAGTTCACTACAAAGGTTATTTGTCAGTCAAAAGCTATACTCGTGAATGTCATTTCTGAATACTTTATAAACTGGATGGGCTTGTTTGTTTGGGCTGAGTGTACAGTACAGACAAGACAAGCTGATCAGATTTGAGGGGGAAGAGAGGGGAGGAGAAGACCTCTATTCCATGTTTACCATAGCTCCCTGAAGAGAAACAGCTATAGGACATTCAAAGGTAAAAAAAGACACAAGAATCACAATAATGTCATGATCATTGTTTTGTACTGTCACGAGAGTTAGGCTATACTCACCCTAATGACAATTCACATATAGTGTTCAGTAACGCCTCAGAGAGGAAACAATCACACAGCTAAAGGTGAATACAAAGCACAAGAAATCAGAGATCGTCAAGCAAGCAGAACCAGGTGCACATTAAGGGCGGAGTCATATCCAAACTAAGTTATTTGTTTTTCTGACATGCAGTCCATATCAGTGGCAGGCTAGAGTGGCCATCAGGATGGCACAATCACAGGACACGAAGCATTTTCAACCAGAGAGAAAGTGTGCAATTAAAATATTCTGTCTAGATATGTCATAATCTACAGAGATTAAGGGTGCTTTCACACTGGGGACCCGGGGGCGCAACCGAGCACGCTTGTCCCCAAATTGACCCCAGGTGCGGTTGGTTCCATGAGTGTGAACGTTGCGTTCCGTGCCCGGGTGCGGAACAGCGTCCCGTGACAGGGTCCACTTGAAAAGATCATCTGAGGAACGCTTTGACGTGCCCGCCGGGAATGGAACCCTTTCGAATGTCAACGCCCAACCGTACCGAACCACATAGAAAACACACGGGCGAAGATACACTCCAGCCGTATTCCGTTCCGTTCCCGAGCGCGGAAGAAATGTTGTAATGTGAAAGCTGACCAGCGGGGGAGAGGGGGGCAATCGTACTCGGGTGCGGAATGGAACAGAATAAAAGCAATGGTTCCCAGTGAGAAAGCACCCTAAAACACATAAAGGTGACTACTAGAGGTGTACTGGATGAAAGGGCAGACCTAACTATGACATAGCAGCTTTGTTGAACACAGTATGTACAACTTATGAATATTCAAATGACAATATTGGCACTAAATTATCCTCTGCAATATGCATGCAATGTAAAAACAATGTCAGCAAACCAAATACTCTACAAATATCTAAAACCATGTCCAATAAATTCAGATGTGTGACGATCCAGCAGCTGAAAAAAAGAGTTGAACTATTTCAGAGAGACATTCGGTCTCTCCCTGCTGCCGCTCGCGGTGTTTTTTGTGCTCTAACGGTGTGTGTTTGGCTGGAGGTGTTGCCTGGTAGCGCTAGTGTTTCCCCGGGAAGAGTGTGCCTCAGGTGGGTGCATCAGGTCACTGTAGGGCACGTGCAGTTTCAGCACACAGTACCTGCGGTCTAGCTCGCCATCGTCTGACATGACCGTCGAGTACGGGTTCACCTCCTGTCAGACAACAGAAACACATACAAAAACATATAGAGAACAACAAACAAGCATACATAGGCATATTTAGGCATATAAAGACAAGCCCCCAAATCGACGCAACCAACCACAAACACAGAGACAAAGAAAATATCATAAAACCTTCAGATACACACAAGCATCATCCAAAATATAATCTCCATCGGGTGCACCATCAAGAGGCCAGTCAAGATTAGCCTATACACGTTGTTTCACTTTCACATTTAACTTGTATCCATCTTTGATGTGTTTTCTTTTGCCAGTACTCTAATTGCTGTGCGCATGGAAAGGTAGCTAGTGATTATTTAAGTGATATGCAGATAGCCAACCCATGGTCATGATCCTCTATCAGCACTCCATCTGTCACACTCAGTAAACTAAACGCTGTATATTGATGTAACCGCTACGCTGCATACAGACACTAAGACAAATTCCTCGTATGTAACTTGCATACTGTGGCAATAAAAGTGATTCTGATTCTGATAGAGAGGCAAAGTGGAACGTCACTTCCTGCTTCAGCACTGTACCAGAGATTTTCATCCGCCATTTATTTTCCCATAGACATTTCGTAAAATGCTTATAAAATAGTTTTACTTCGTCGAACCAAACGGTTCAGCTAATGCTATAATCGGGAGAGACCATAGAACATTTCACTCGGACCAAAACTAAAAACAACATCGAACAAATATTTTCTTTAAACCCGCATTTTTTTAACGTTTTGGTCCCAGTGAAATGTTATGGATCTCTCCTGTTTCTAAATATATCTGTACCGTTTGGTTTGAACCAGTAAAACTATTTTTATGGGCATTTTATGAAATGTCTATGGGAAAATAAATGGCGGATGAAAATCTCTGGTACAGTGCTGAAGCAGGAAGTAGGTGGTCACTTTGCCTCTCTATAAAAGCGTATGGCTTGAACAGACACAAGGCACGACCAAGAGCAGTAGGGGAAGGGGGTTGTTATACTCACAGTCAGAGGGTTGGGTTTGGGTGGGGAGGGTGAACAGACGAGGGGTCTGGTTCTGAGACTGCCTTAATGGCCTCCATGGGAATCTTCACTGGAGGAGGGAGGGAACTGTCGGGCTGAGTGACAAAGAAAGGAACCAATCGGCATGCAGGATGACCGCTTCAATGTCTGGCTGCTCTGGGATCAGATTCTAACACAAACAGCCATGGTCGCCAGAATAAAATGTCTGCGTTATATTCCTGAGGGAGCACAGAGTTGTGGACCAAGGCAGCTCAGCAGGCAAAGTAGTAAACAAAATTGAGAAGGGAGCTCCTTGAATTTTACAAAAATCGGGATTAAATACTATTTTTGTAAAATTCAAGGAGCTCCCTTCTCAGTTTTGTTTGCGTTATATTTCTGCAATCCACGTATACGTAGAATATCACGTTTCTGAACCGAAAATGCATCGCATATCACGGTTCTAGATACATGTATATCAACGGTACATGTCATAGAGTCTGCTATTGAAATAGTACGGTGGCCAGTAAGGGTGAGTTGTGGTCGGGGTGGATGGAGGGCGTGTTCGATCCCCAGGCTTTCCAAAGTCTACATTTCAACCGTAAATCACATTTAACGTTTTTTGTTATTTAAGCACAACCCAAACCATACTCCTAACCTAATTTGCCTAAACATAAGCAAAGTTGTGAAAGTTGTTTTATTTGTGTATAATGTTGAAACGGCAGCGAGATTTTCAAATGAATCCCTGCTTTGTTTCAAATTTACGTTGAGATTGTAGATTTACAGAAACGTAAAAGGCGGTAAAAGGCTGACATTTAGTTTAGGCTACGTTGCATTTTATTCTGGTGACTGGGTTGCCTCGAATCAGCACCTATAGGATCAACTTCACTTTTTCTCCTTTAGATCAGAGGTTTTCAAGGTAGGAGGCGGGCCTCCCCAGCGGCGCTCCAAGCAGTTTCAGGGGAGGCTCAGTGAATGGAAGTGAACAAATATTACATTAGTTATTAAAAGGAGATCACATAGAATAGCTAAAATGTGTGTGATTTGGTTAGAGCAGTGGTTCTCAAATGGGGGTCCGCGGACCCCCAGGGGTCCGTGGCACTTTGCCAGGGGGTCCGTGAAAAGTTTTCAAGTACCGTAAAAAAATTTTTTTTTTTTTTTTTTTAAATAAACTGCTACATGTTACTTATTCCTTCTCAAACTACTTCCTACATGGTGCTAGTCTATCAAAATATCTTGGCTGTCATTGATTGTGTTGCATAGTGGTTTTCTGTACTGTTGACAAATTGTGATATTGTAAGTCGCTTTGGATAAAACAAAAGTGTCTGCTAAATGACGTAATGTAAATGTAATGTAATAAAAAAAAAAAAAAATTTTTTTTTTGCAAAATCTTCATAGTTCAACGAAAATAGTTTATGCTTTAAATCTAAAATGGTACATGGATTACATTCTAATAACAAACCTATCAAATTAAAAGTCAAGCACGTTACCGTGGAAACAATTAAGCTTAGCCCAAAATCACAAATCAGAATGAGGGGGTCCCCGGTATATTTTCTATCTCGTAAGGGGTCCTTGGCTGAAAAACATTTGAGAACCTCTGGGTTAGAGAGATAGTTCATAGATACAATAGTTTTGGGGAGTTTTTCCCACTTTCCGAGATTCAGAACAAATACACACTAATAAGGGTTTCCAAATTCCAATCATGGAAGTTGGAAACCCTCATATAAGTGTTTTGCTTGCACCTGTGTTTACCCTGCCTTTTCGACACAAAATGGCCCCCGTGAAAAGGGTCTATCGTTAAAATCATGATCCCATTCGGCAGCATCCACGAATTGAGCGAGGGGGGGGCTCCTTTTTCCAAGCTTTGTCTGGGGGGCGGCCCACAGTCTCAGACTTTGAAAACCGCTGCTTCAGATAATCCGGCACACAGATGTGACAACAACACACATGCGACATCTAACGGAGTGAACGTGGCTTTCTACAGTGTAGGAGCACATATTGAAAGGAGGGCAGACAGGTAGACAGAAAGAGTGTAGTAAGTGTTATACAGTGCCTTTTCAGCAACACTGTGGGACAGAGAGGAGAGACCTATTAGTCAGCTATAACAAACCCAGGAATGACACACCCACAACAGATGGAGTGACACACATGTCGACACAGTTAATAGCAAGATCAGAGGTAACGCTTTATACTAAGGTAGACATATTCACTATTAACTACTTTCTTATTAACATGCATATTAGTAGCATATTAGCTGTTTATTAGTTATTGTAAAGCACGTATTAGTGCCTTATTCTGCATGACCATTCTACAACTACTTCCTCCCACCTCCTCGTCGCTCTCTGGCTCCGCCTTCTTCTCTTTATTCTTCTTCTTCTTCTCGTCCTCCTTCTTCTTCTTGTCTTTATCTGGCAGGATGTCGTCCAGCCAGGCCAAGTCGTGTTGCGAGAACATCAGATCCAGCAGCTTCCGCACCACCATCAGACCCAGAATCTACACACAGTGACCAGATAGAGATGTATCAGACCAGGAATCTACACACAGTGACCAGAGATGTATCAGACCCAGAATCTACACACAGTGACCAGATAGAGATGTATCAGACCTAGAATCTACACACAGTGACCAGATAGAGATGTATCAGACCCAGAATCTACACACAGTGACCAGATAGAGATGTATCAGACCCAGAATCTACACACAGTGACCAGATAGAGATGTATCAGACCCAGAATCTACACACAGTGACCAGATAGAGATGTATCAGACCCAGAATCTACACACAGTGACCAGATAGAGATGTATCAGACCCAGAATCTACACACAGTGACCAGATAGAGATGTATCAGACCCAGAATCTACACACAGTGACCAGATAGAGATGTATCAGACCCAGAATCTACACACAGTGACCAGATAGAGATGTATCAGACCCAGAATCTACACACAGTGACCAGATAGAGATGTATCAGACCCAGAATCTACACACAGTGACCAGATAGAGATGTATCAGACCCAGAATCTACACACAGTGACCAGATAGAGATGTTTCATCCGTGCAGGTGTGAGAGATGTGAGCTGTTGCAGTGCCATCTTGTGGACCAATTTGAAACAAGAAGATGGCCTCTATTTGCTGCACAAGAGTGGAACACTAGTGTCAAACAAACGTTAATATCTCAAAAACTATACGTGACATTGCTTATATATTGACATTGTGAGTGAGAGTAGAATAGCTGGCGGGTTGATGTATAATATATTTTTGTTGTGTGAACTGTGACGGTTTTAAAATGTGTTAATCATGCAGCCTGTAAACTTTAGTCTGTTAGAGTGAATCATGACATCACACAATCAAGGCTCCTAGGATCCAATTAGAAAGGTTGAAAAGGTATAAAACTTAAACTGTGATTTCTGAAAAAGTACAAAAGGTACCAAAAAGCTGAATAACAGTAAAAAACACATTAGAGAAGGAATCTCCTGCGCTTCAACCCCTCCACAGAGGGAGGTCGGTGCTCTCAGAACAGGACAAAACAATGTAAACAGGTCAATGGGCCACTTCCAAAAGGACTAACCCAATGAGTGAGCTGGAGCACACGAAGTCACTTAAATAAATTTAATAAAGGTACAAAACTGACGTTTCGACGCGCACTGCGTCTTCTTCAGAGTCAAACAGTACAGGCATAAATCCCAGCCCTTAAGAGAGCCTCCATTCTAGGTGGTAGTTTCTGATTGGTTACAATGGAGTGGGAGGTGCTTAATCAGTAAGCCTATACCATGAGAGCACTCACAGAAAAAATAGAAAAGGAGGGCAGTGCTGTGTTAGAGCAGCACTCCCTCATAATAATACATAACAAACAACAAGTACAATACAACAACACATCACTTCCTCACAATAAGATCACAGGTAACAAGAGAGGCTCAGTTCCTCGTTTAGTCCCTGTGGTTCCACTGTATTCAGGGTGAAGATCCAAAAAGCCTCTCTTCTAAGTAGCCTGTTGACAATGTCTCCCCCTCTCTGTGAGGGAGAGACTTTCTCAATCCCCCAAAATCTGAGTGTGGCTGCAGAGCCATGTTTGGCCTGTGCATAGTGTCTGGCTATGGCGTAGTCCATATTGTTGTTGCGGATAGCAGCCTTATGCTCAGCAATTCTTACCTTAAGTTGGCGTTTGGTTTGACCAACGTATACCAAGCCACATGGACATTTTAAGATGTAGACTACATGTGTAGTACTGCAGTTGATGAATGACTTGATGTTGTATTTTTTACCTGTGCGGGGGTGAAGAAACTGTTTGGTGTCTGATGAGTTAGAGCAGTGTGTGCAGTGACCACATCTGTAGAAACCTGAAGGGGGTGGGCGTAGCCAGGTGGTTTTCTGAAGGGGGCTCATAGCACTGTGGACCAGTCTGTCTTTGAGAGAACGGGATTTTTTGAATGAGATGAGGGGGGGTTCGGTGCATAAATGTTTTAGGGCAGGGTCACTCTGTAAGACATGCCAATGTTTTTTAATGCTGTTTTTGATCTCTCCTCCGATGGAGCCCTTGTCGCAATATCTGGACTTCTTCCTTAAGAAATTCGTCCCCAACCTTCCCTCCTACCTAGGAGACACAACGGACGTATTAACAATGTTAGAGTCTTTCAAATGTGATACAGATTTTCTACTTGTCACATTGTTTGTTATGTATTATTATGAGGGAGTGCTGCTCTAACACAGCACTGCCCTCCTTTTCTATTTTTTCTGTGAGTGCTCTCATGGTATAGGCTTACTGATTAAGCACCTCCCACTCCATTGTAACCAATCAGAAACTACCACCTAGAATGGAGGCTCTCTTAACTCATTCACCGCCAATGACGTCTTTGACGTGTTATCAGAAATAGCCCTCCCCGCCAATGACGTGTTTGACGTGTTTTTGTTTTTATTGGTGCAGCGCCTGCAGCAAACACTTGCCCAGCCTGTGACACAGACACAGGTCCCTGCCTTCAAAGGGTAGCCGACAGCACGCGATCAAACACATACCGCAGCTGTTGTTTTGAAATTGAGCAAGAGGAAAAGCAGAGAACGGGTAACGCTTCCTTGTGCAGACAGGAGAAACGCAATTGAAACGCCCTCGGCGCGCTGCACGAGCTGGAGTCGCCTTCCTCTGTGCCAGCCAGGAGAAAACGGGAGAAAGTAATCAAGAGATGTGTTTGATCATCGGAGGAATGAGGAAATGATCGATCAGTTTGCGAGGGCGGTGAGGACGTGTTGAATAGCCGAGGGGAAAACGGGAACGATCAAATAGCAGAGTTGATATGACAGGGAGACATGGACGAGGACGGGTGTACCAGAACAAATCAAAAATAAACACAGGAACAGCTAGGCAGCAGCGGGCAGAAGGCACTCACAGCAGCCCGCTGTCCTTCTCAAGAGCTCTTCAGTTGGTTCATGAAATCGCTGGGCTGCGTGCCCTCCAGTGTTGCTCCTGGCCAATCCCAGCGCCACAGGGCGTGGTTATTGCTTATCCTATGTTGGGTTAGAAATCTAAAAGGGGGATCGTGTGTGTGTGTGTGTGTGTGTGTGTGTGTGTGTGTGTGTCTGTCTGTCTGTCTGTCTGTCTGTCTGTCTGTCTGTCTGTCGGTGTGTCTGTCTGTCTGTCTGTCTGTCTGTCTGCACACTCACACCGAGTAAACTGTATTGTTGAATGTAAAAAAAAAAGCACTTCATGTGTTTATATATATATATATATATATATATATATTTTTTTTTTGTCATTTGTGTCCTAACGAATAATATTTACATGTCTGATGTCAATACAGTTCAAAATAAAAGAATTGAGAGTGAGTTATGCCTGAGATTGTGCCCTTTTACAAAAATGCTTTTTTCTCCCTTTTCTCTTCCCAGACAGGCTTTTTTGGTGAACATGGGGTGTATAAAAAGGGTTATAAGTAGAGTACAGAACATGCTAAAAGCTAACTTTCTTTTTGGGGGTGAAAGTAGAGACTTAGATCTTCATTTCGAGGTATTGGACATCACTGTAGTCCTAGTACAGAATTTACTGTGGGTCTTGAAAGATGACCAAACATTATGGAAATACTTGGCCTGTGCCAAAAATGCCAGTCAGATATTGGCAGTGAATGAGTTAAGGGCTGGGATTTATGCCTGTACTGTTTGACTCTGAAGAAGACGCAGTGCGCGTCGAAACGTCAGTTTTGTACCTTTATTAAATTTATTTAAGTGACTTCGTGTGCTCCAGCTCACTCATTGGGTTAGTCCTTTTGGAAGTGGCCCATTGACCTGTTTACAGTAAAAAACACATGTTGACCTGTTGAAGTTTGAATAGAGGTTGTACTGTAGTACAAAAGAAGTATGAAAGAGTAGTTAGAGTTCAAAGAGGGCATGGTTTGAACAGTCCTCCCATAGACTTAAGCAGGTAGTAAAAGTTGTGTACTGCGTTCGCTCCTCAAGATGGCGGCCGCAAAAAAACCCGTCACATGACTGAAACTGTCACCTGACTGAAATCCATGATTATCACTGCCTCATATATTGATAAATGCCTCAACCAGGGGGACATGTGTCCAATGCACTCACACATGGACACACACTCACCATGACCGGAAAGACGATGGCCAGGAAGGTGGACTTGAGGACCCAGAGGACGGCTAGGCAGAGGATCTGGACCAGGGTGAAGAGGTGGACTCGTCTTAGAGGAACGTGACGCAGGAAGGAGAAGTCTGGCTGGTGTTTGGCTGGCATCAGATACAGCTTGATACGCTCCCAGAACTGCAATGGAAAGATAGATATGTCAGTTCTCAAACACAGATGGTGGCACACACACACACACACACACACACACACACACACACACACACACACACACACACACACACATACGTAAAGCAGAGTTACCCTTTGTTCATTCCATACGCCGAAGCAAAGCTCAAGCCACGCTGACGCTGAGCTCACGCTAAACCGGCCACACAAGAAGCACTCTCTTTTCCTCAGCGCCTCGCTCAGCGCGCCTCGCCCCCGCCAACAACTTCCATTGACTTCATGCCTGGCAGCTTCACGCTTGGAAAATAGAACAGAATCCTGAACGATCGCTTCAGCACAGCTTCAGCGTGGATTGAGCGTGGCATGCGTGCGGCTGGTGTGAACGGTCTCGCCTGTTAACAAGGACGGCGAAATGAAACTGCGTGGCTTCAGCGTGGCTTGAGCTTCGCTTCGGCGTATGGTGTGAATGTCAGGTGTGCCTGACTGCTGCAGTCACAACAACAGTGATCAGGCACACCTGACATTAATCACTTCATCCAATAGTGTAGGACAGGAAACCTCTGAGAAGATGCCCTACTCATTTCAGGAAGTAGTGGAGTTGTGCAAGTAGTCTATTGGACTGAACAAACAAATGACAGCTACCAATTTTTTGAGCTATCTTTGACACACACGAATAACAACTCATCTACCTGGATGCCACTCAGTGAGGCCACTCCCATGTAGAGGAACACTCCATAGAGGACAGGCATGGGGATGTACTGCATGAAACAATAGAATTATGTCACTGTAATGGAATTAAACAATAGAACTATGTCACAGTAACGCATCACTTGACAGCAAGTGTCTGATCAAATACTGTAACTGATCAAGTGAAACATTGTACTAGTATGTTACATGTCCACTAACTAACCTGGAGGACAGGTGCCAGAAAGACTGAGAGTCCAGTCAGAACAAACACCAGAATGCCCGTCAATCTCTGCTCCCTAGTTATGAAGAACAATATATCATTAATGCAAAACACAAGCACGCACACCATGCACGCACACCACACACGTCACACACGTCACACACACACACACACACACACACACACACCTGCCAACATTAAGCTGTGAAAAAGAGGACCCCTTTGAAAATGTTTTTTCCCCTCGCCAAGATGTAGCCTAAATTTGGCGTATTACTTAGACACCTTCCTGACAAGCGAGCTTGACATGGTTGGTACCAATCGATACCTTAGGTCTTCTAGTTTCATATGATACCAGACACAGAAAATACACTCTGGCTTTAAAACAGCCTGCTACCTACCGCCTTTGAAAGCAAATGTTCAAAATCGTGATATTTCCCGAATATTATATATTTCGAAAATTTACCCAAGCGTACTCCTCAGGATTAATGTGTATATGTAAAAACTGTTGTCTTTCAATCTTATTTATTTTCTTTTTTTGCAATGCTCTGGTGGACCACCCCGTGGACCACAGTTTGTGAACCAATGAATGTATACATGAAACAATTAACTTATAATATAAATCATATTATAATCCAATAGGACATGCAAAAATATCCATCCAGGCTGTGCGGCGCCTTGTACAAAGTCTCCTCCTCCTCGCTCTCCCCAGCCTCAGGCTGTGTCGTGTCGGCAAAGCATGAAATACATCTTCCTCTGAAGTTTCTTCAGCCACAGAACTCCCATCAGGAAGAGGAGTGGCATCACAGCGACAACCATGAGCACGTCCCGGGTAATGGGAATAGAGCCTCCCTGGCTCTCCCGGGCAGGGGGAGTGGAGTTATCGGTGGTGAGGAGAGGTTTGTGACTAACAGCGGTGCTCTTTGCCTCAGAGACAGCCAGTTCTGCCATGGCCACAAACAACCAGCAGAACAGTAAAATAAGATCAGGAAAAACTCTGTGGAACTGCATTGTCTTCACTTGACTTATTGTGTTTACCTCAACCCAGTTGTCCAATTTATAACCTCAGCAGAGAAGGGATTTATGACATCACTGATGACATTATCAGTGATTTATGACATCACTGATGATGTCACTGATGGTATCACTGATGATGGTCTATGCATAAGTGACATCAGTTAACATCAGTTCTCTAGACATTGTTCACTGTTGATGACATTGTGACAGCATCAGTAGTTTATATCACTGTAGACTCAGCTCTCAGTCTTATCACCAAACGTCTGGAAACCGAGACTAATATCACTGATGATTTCACTATTGACATGATTGTCAACATTGCTCGAGTGACATCACTGATGACATTACAATTGCTCGAGTGACATCGCTGATGACCACTGATGACATCACTCATTAATGACATCACTCACTGATCACAGCACGTATTCATAGAATTGGTGATGTTGAAATCTCTACATCAGTGTTTACTAAAGCAAAATTTTTATGACATTGATTTAAATGTCAGCTGGAAATAAACATGTTATATTTTACTTTCCAACAATGAATGAAAATGGCTACCCACGAGTCTCCCCTTTACAGATGAGGTAGCAATGAAATAAATAAAAAAACAGGGAAATACATCATCAGTCTTGTGTGTTGATCAGAGTTGTGAAGGGTTGGGTCAGCCGATCAGCAGATTTTCAGAATTCAAAGTGGGTTGCAGCATTCTCATTCTTAAAGGAACACTGGCGATTTTCAACCAGCTTTGGATCATTACAAAATCAGTAGTATATACTGCAGTCATTCAAGTAGTTCAGGGGTTACCAAACTTTTCAGACCAAGTACCACTATGTACAGTGTACACACACACACACACTATGTACAGTGCCAAACCACGTTTCCTAGGTACCACTTCCACTAGAATTTCTTTGCTCCACATGAAATAAAATGTGCTGATTTAACCATGCAATAGCATCAGAAAGGCTAAATAACAACATAAGGTTACTAGCGCAAACCCGACACACACGCGAGCACACACACACGCGAGCACACACACACACACTGTCTCAGGATACAGTTCCCACGGTCATGGAAAACCTGGAAAAGTCATGGGATTTCAAAATGTCAAAGTAGTAAAATCCTTAAAAGTTTGGGAAAAGTCACTAACACTAACACAACAAAACACTAGACAAACAGGACACGCCTCTTTAAATTGGATTTGAGTGCTTCTTGTATTTTATATCAATATTTTTATGGAAAATTCAATAGATTTAGTTTTTATTTCAACAGCTTCCATGTAATGTGTGATGCAGTGACTCTAAAGCACTCAAATACAATATAAAGAGGTGTGTCCTGTTTGTCCTGTGTTTGTAATTTCTCATATTGATTCAGAGTCAACGCCTTACATGACACAATCTACATGGACATTGTATTCTGGATTCTTGGAACGTTGTGGAAAAGTTTTGAAAGTCTATCCATGAAAACGTGTGGGAACCCCCTGGATAGTCTTACCGGACGCCTAGGAACTGGGGCTGCTCTCCGGGGGCACTGCTCTCGCTCTCCATCTTCAGAGAGTCAATGTGGGCGATGGAGATGACCGTGGCTGCTACGTACCAGGGCAGGCCCATGAAGGAGCACACTGCCATCAGTAGCCCCACCCAGAACAGGTCCAGGTGATAGCCGCAGCCTTTCTGCAGCCGGGTGGGTAAGTGAGGAGACATTGGAGAGAAACCTGAATGCTAAGCTACAGCATCAATCTCATTATGGCTGAACCATGTTGAGGCACCATTTCAATCGTGTTTGCGAACAATTTGCGCCAACGGGATTTCTGATGAGATTATTTAGTTTGAACTGAAGTATGATCTATTGAATCAAAAAGTGGGCATCTGGGTAGCCAACATGAGGGTTGCAGGTTCGAGCCCCCGTGTTACATCCGGCTTGCTCGGGCATCCATACAGGCACAATTGGCCGTGTCTGCAGGTGGGAAGCCGGGGTAAGGGTATGTGTCCTGGTCACGGCACTAGTGCCTCCTCTGGTCGGGTCGGGGTGCCTGTTCGGAGGGAGGGGAACTGGGGGGAGTAACGTGATCCTCCCCCGCGCTACTTCTTGCCGGGCAAACACGTCGCTGTCAGGTGAAAAGAAGTGGCTGGCGACGGCACATGTATCGGAGGAAGCATGTGCTAGTCTACGACTCTCCAGATCTGCAGAGGGGGTGGAGCAACGACCGGGACAGCAAGGGGAATTGACCAATTACACAGTAATAGGGGAGAAAACAGGGGGGAATCTGTGGATTTTGATCAAGCTTTTTCTGAATGTAATTTTTTTTGCGGGAGGGGGGGGGGCATTTTTCATTTTTCGCCTTTAGATAGGACAGCAGGCAGACAGGAAGGGTGGGGAGAGAGAGGGGATGACATGCGGCAAAGGACCTCGGGTCGGATTCGAAACCCGCATCGGCCGCGCGAAGGACCGAGCCTCCGTGGTACGCGTGCTACCAGGTGAGCCACCAGGATGTGAATCTGTGTCCAAACCTTCAGTTTGTTCTCCTTGCGGTTGACGATGACGGCGCTAATCTGCTGGTCCATGAAGATGAGGATGGTGACGAGGAGAGCCGGCACGGAGCTGGCCAGACACATCCACCACGGGTTCTTACCGAACGGCCTCACCAGCCAGCCGCGGTCTAGACGCGTTGGCTGCATCACACACACACATGCACACACACACACACACACACACACACACATGGACACGCACACGCACACGCACGCACACACACACACACACACACAGAATGATATACAGAAGTATATGCGTGCACCAAGGTTATTATTGTTAATGAAACGCAATAATGAAAACTAGGAAACATTTTTGTTAACTGAAATACAAAAATTTACAAAAAAAGATAACAAACTGAAACTAAGCATTTACTAAACTAGCCCACCTACTTTAAAAACAAATTAAAAGTTAACTGAAATTGAAATCAAAAAGTCAAAACGAGATAAAAACTAATAGTGTATAATGAAAAATGAAAAACTATAATAACCTTGGTGTGCAGGAATACACATCCACACAAAGTACTACACGTTCTTACGATCTACATTGGCAGTGGTGCAGACAATGCTTATAAAAACATGCACGACCTGGTTTAAACATGCACACACACACTCACTCTCTCACACACACACACACACACACACATGCAGAAGGAGAATCGTCATATGCTATAATTATATGAATCTAAGATCACACATGCATCTTGCACTTGAGAAGAAATATGCCAACACATAATAATTCAGTAAAGACCAAATACCTTGAACTCTGTTGGAACGATTAGTTTGGGTGTGTCTAACCCCATCAACATATCCAGACCCACAAAGGACATGATTGACATGAAGATGGCAAAATCACTGATTAGCTTCCTCAGCTGATTGGCCCACCGACAAACAATAGACAAAGACATAGATAGACAATGACGTGTGTAGTGTGACAGGGAGGGAGAGAGACACATCCAAAAGACACAGTTACAGAGTTTGGCATCGACACAGGCAAGAGAAAGGTAGCAAAGATATACTCAGTCAAATCATCAACGCTAAAGCTAAAGCTATGTTAGAGTAGGGGAGAGCGGGGTGATTTGAGCCTGTGGGGAGCCAGCCCTTGTTTCTAGGCAACCATAGACAAAATTGGTCATGTGGCCACACATTTTTGAAGAGGGGGGGGGGGGGGCACACGAGACAGAGACAAATGAAGCAAGCAATACAAGTTCATCCACAAATGAGAAAACCAAACAGGAAAACAAAAAAATTACAAAAAAAGAAACTAACAGGAACCATCTATATATTGATACAATCAGGCGAGTCCAGAAATTTCAAAAGGAGACCTCAAGATTCTTCCCATTTACATTGACATTTTAAATTAAATCATCGCAAATTTCTCCTTACGAAGAACCGGAACCAGCTCATGTAGGCAGTTTCTAAAGCACGGTGGAGTTGGTGTCTTCCATTCTTCGAGAATACGTTTTTTAGCTATATGCCCATCAACAGAACCGTTAAAATATCCGAGGGGATGCTTAAATAGTCTGAGCATCCAAAAAGAGCCAAGTCCCTGTGTGAGGAAAGAGTCCTTTGGTAGACCCCAGAGGGAAAAAAAGAAAAAGTGTGTGACCAAAATGAATGGACTCGTGAACAGTCGCAAAATAGGTGCAACAGTGTACCCTCATCTGTTTTACATCTATCACAGATTGGAGACACAGAGGGGTAAACATTGTTTTAACATAACCTTAGAATAATGAAAACGATGAATCACTTTAAACTGTATTAACCTGAGTCTGCTGTTTGTTGAACAACTATGAATACACGAGAGTACAGACTTCCATTATGTTATCAGGCAGCACAGCATTGATTTCTCTTTCCCGGGCCTTCTTAAAGGAATTAACAGATATGAGAGTTTACGGAAGTTCTACCAGAGACGGAACTAGTTACGTCATCATTATCAATTATCCAATGTCAGCCTGCCATCTCTCCAAGCGGGCTGTTTAAAAGGGGGTGTTCCCTCCTACCTCTGTCTGATGCTCTTTGTCTCTATGCACAGTGTCAACCCACCACCTCCCCGGCTTCCACCCCAGTACCACCAGGGTAGACCTCTTCTCCCAAAGGGGGAGGGTTCCGTCGCCCCCTAGCTGCCAAACTCATGGCAGGTCCGCCGTCACGTGGCTGATTCCCCTTGGGTCAAGGGGCCCTCCGCCAAAGACATTCATCACAATAAATGTTGTTAAAGTTGATTTGGTGTTGTGTGTAGTCTCTAAGGTAGAAACACAATTAACAATCGCGTGCTCCTTTCTAGCGTCTGTCTCTACCGTGCCCCCTCGTCGTTCTCCTCCTCCTCACAGACGCAACTCGGCCGCTGCACGTAGAGATCTCAAACGGGTCAGAAAATTCAAACCCAACCCGACCCTAGTGAGTAGAAGCCCGAGCCCAACCAATTAGCATACATTGTCGGTTTGAAACCGGCCCAAGCCCGTCGGGACGGGTCGGGTTCCGTCGGGCTCAGGCTGAAACTGAGATCTCTGTGTGTGCGTGCATGCATGTGTGTGTGTAAGCATGGAAGAGAGTGAGAGAGAATTAAGAGTCTAGCCTACTGTAAATACATAGTGAAGTCTGAGCCCGACCCAAACAATTAGCATAAATTGGCAGTCCGAGCTCGTCGGGCTGGGTCGGGTCCCGTCGGGCTGTGGCTGAATCGGAGCACTCTAGCTGCTCGTGCTCGCCCAGGCTCACGGACGGAGCTCGCCCGCTGTGCGGCCTCGCCCGTAAGCCTTGCTCGCTCTAACTGGCAGAGCAATTTTGGGTCTACTGCTGCCAAATTATTAAAGTATTATTTTACTGCAGTTCTACATTGCATTCATACATTTTATCACCAAAATGATGTGACATTTTGAATTTTAGACCAGAAGCCATCACGCCACACGCCTCTCCCTAGGCTCAATTTACCCATCATCGGGGGCAAGTTGAGCCAAGAGACCACTTTTGCTTGGAAAGTCATATTTTGAAAACTGTTTATTTGACATCCAAAGTGATTATTCCCATGGATGCACCAGATCCTGAACTATATGCACATATTTTAGTTGGAGACATTACTGCCATGCCCTCACTTTAAAGACGCCTCAAGTCAAAACCGGCTCAAACTCACCCCACTCTCCCCTAAATGATTGAGGAAATGAGAAAATACGTCCTTGTGGAAAGAGCTGCCTCTGTGCAGCGACATTATGCGGGAAGGTAAATAACGGGAAGGAGCAGAGAGGTATAGAGGGAGGGGAGGACCTTGATCTCAGTAGGCACGTGCAGTTTGGGGGTGTCCAGCTCCAGCAGGACGTCCAGCCCACAGAAGACCAGGATAGAGATGATGATGGAGAAATCGGCAACCAGGGCGCGGAACTGCAGCAGCATCCAGGGAGAGTTGGAGAGGAGGAGCGGAGAAAGCGTGGGAGAGGATGTTCAAGAACAGGGATAACAACCAATCACCAGAATAAAATGTCTCCATTGTACGTTTCTGCAATCCAGGGATACGTACAGTCTCAATGTAAATTTGAAACAAAATGTCGGCCTTTGGCCTTTATAAAACACTAGAAATCTTGCTCGCTATCCTGTGATAGCGCTGCTTGTCCGCAGCTCGGCTGCTGCGTGGCCTCGCCTGCCTTATTTGCATGCACAGCCACAATTGCACAACTTCGCATAACCGATGACATCACTCACTGATGACATCACAATTGCGCCAGTGACCATCACTGATCACATCATGGAGTGCTTGAGTCACATCACTCAGCGCACGATTGCACAACTTCACATCACTGATGATGTCAGCGAGTGATCAGTAGTGAGAGAGAAGTAGAGTCCGCACACTGCCCTCATCAGAATGAAGCAGGAAGTGACAGAGCACAGATGATGTGACCATCACTGATTACATCATCGAGTGCTCGAGTGACATCACTGAGGATGTCATAGATATGATGACATCACAATTGCTCGAGTGACATCACTGATGATGTCATAGACATTGGGACATCATCAGTGACATCACAATTGCTCGAGTGACATCATCGACATCGAGTGCTCGAGTGACATCAGTGATGATCTCATAGACATTGGGACATCATCGGTGACATCAATACTGACCAAAAATCATCACAGATCTCACAATGTGGGACCAAAAACGTGACCAACATCGCAGACAGACAGAGCCAACTTACTCCATTTTATATGGCGTTTTACATTTCTGCACACCTACAAATTTGAAACAAAACCAGTTAATTTCAAAACCTCGCAATGTTAAACGTAAATAAAACAACTTTAACAACTTTGGCAATGTTTAGGCAAGTAAAACATTTGGGTTTGGCTTAAATAACAAAAACATTAAATGTGACTTATGGTTGAAATGTAGAGTTTGGAATCAATGGGACACGAACACGGACCTCCAGTGTGAAATGCAACCGCACAGTTTTAATAGCAGACTTGATGACGTTGATGTGCAACGCATCTTTGTTTGAGAAACGTGATATTCTACGTATCCGTGCATCGCACTAACGTACAAAGCAGACATTTGATTCCAGTGACCAGGCTGGCATGGGAGGTTGAGATCAGGCGGGCGGTTGGGGGCTGTCTTACTGTGGTCGGGAAGTAGCGGCTGGACTTGAACTTCTTGAGCGAGACAGTCATGGAGTAGGTTCCGAAGAACAGGATGAAGGACATGAGGGCCAGATCGGGAACGTACTTACAGGATTTGCCCAGCAGGGCACCACCATACTTCACACACTCTTTCTTACTCAGCTGACTCCAGTCCAGGCCTGTCAAGTTAAACTACATACAGACAGAACAGGTGGAGAGAGAGACGAGAGAGAGAGAAGAAGACAAGCCATAACAAAAGAAGAGAGAGCACAGAATAATAGGGACGCACGATGATATCGGCACGTCGTCGGTATCGGCCGATAAAGGCTTTAAAATGAAATATCAGCATCGGCCCGAAACAAACATTTCTGTGCCGATATATATCAGGATTGTCTCAGGGAGAGCATCATCCAAGCCTGTTTAAGTAGGATGAATCTTACAGTTTTGTTTGAAAGAAAATGTTACATAAATAAAAAAATATGGCATGTTTTACATACTGTAACCTTAGTTGAAGTAGTTTTCTTATTTTGCCCAGTGCATGATTGTGTACATTTTGAAAAGCATTGTATTGATGTCTGCATCTGCCAGTGGGCCGTCATGATAAGAGTAGACATAATAATGTGTTAATTCCACTACAGGAGAGACTTGATGTTCTCTGAAATTAGGTGGGGGGAAATACACGCATCGGCTAAAAGAGTTGGAAAATATCGACATATTGGATATCGGCAAAAAATACAATATTGTGCATCCCTACAGAATAAGATAGAAATGGGAGCCACAACGCTTTACAATAGTCTACAAATAAAAAATGTATGACTAAAAATTCCTAATTTTAAGTGGGATCACAATGTAGACAAAAGTGAACAGTCGCAGAGTGCCAGAGAGCTGTGTATCTGTCAGCAGTCACTTACCAACAGAGTCATGTTATCGTCCCCTAGTGGAGCTGAAACATTCAAGGCCAGCACAGATGCTACGAAGCAAAAACAAAGTGGAGAATAGAGGAGAAAGAAAAGATTGGTGGTTAACATGACAAGCACAACCCATATGGATCAAGCAGGAGTGGAGTGTGATCATGTGAGTAAAGGATTCTGCAAAATGCATAAGCAGCAGTCCATTACAGAAACACCATGATGGTCATAAGAGCAATTTCTCAGTTCTCAATATACGGTATTGCTGACCAGCGTTGTGTGGTAAGGTGGTGTAACTCAGCAAAGTGTTACAGTAATGTATTACTTTCCCCAGGAAGAAAGTACTGTCATTTCAATTATCAATTTCAGTCAAAAAAGTCAAAGGGAGGAAAAACATTACCCTCTGTAAATATCAAAATTTTAATTATCCAAAGCTATAACTATTAGCTCATTTACTTAATCGACACTGTCATACACTGAACTATTTTAGATGAGAAACTGCGGTAAAGATGACTTTTTCCTGGGTAGAAGTAAATACTCACTGGTCAGACAGCATCCAGAGGGAAAGAGGCAGTAAACAGACAAGACATCACAGAGTAAAGACCACATATTTGATACCACATACTCACACATGCAATCTTTTTATTATTATTATTGAATTATCTCTTTCAAGCCAGTTATTCCATGGCCATTTATGGTTTTATTTTAGGTGAGGTATAATAAGACACCCTTGAACATTTAATTAAAGAATCACAGAAAGAAAACTAAATCAAGTTTGACGACTGACCTTGGTCCGGAGAGATGCAGTCACACTTGTAGCCCGTGATGTAATCAGGCTTGAAGCCACGGTTGATTGGGTAGTACTTGAAGGTTCCAACCTGTGGAAAAATATTAAACTGTCTGTGTTAGTCTTTTGTGGGCATGTACTATTTGAATCAACTTGCATGTGTGTGTTTGTGTGTGTAAGAGTCTCTCATGTTCTTCCACATCACATGACATGCCTATTTAACTTGGACTGTAAATTCCTATGTAATGCCTACTTAACACTCCTCCTATTGTATCGCACACACAGTGACTTGAAACTCGGCCTTAAAAGACTTGAGACTCGACTTGGATTCTAGCTCAAAGACTTGAGACATGACTTGGACTTGGCCAGAAAATGCCTTGTGAGCATGTCTGCATGGGTATACCCACCATCTTCTTGAGGGCATCGGAGATGAAGATGAAGGAGATGAGGCTGGAGAAGCCCTCCTCGGTGAAGCGGGTCATGTACTTGATGATGTAGCTGGCGTCTGTGACCACTAGGAGGAGACACTGCAGACACGAGTGCAGCCCGATCCACAGACGCAGCTCCATGTAGTCTATAGCATTGCTCCTGCCAAGAAGGACAGAGCAGCAGAGAAACAGGGTGTGCAAGTTATAAAATGTCAAGCAGTCGTGCTACTGTATATGTATATGTATATACTGTATATACTGTATATGCACTCGTGTGCGTCTTACTTGCTGAATTCGTACAGCAGCTTTTCAAAGACGAGAATGGGTCCGGTGGAGCTGATGATGATGAGCGGTTGGCCACCAAACAGACAGAAGATGGTCCCTGCTAAAGCGGTGCCTAGGAAGCTCTCCATCACACCCTGAGAGAGAGAGAGAGAGACGAGGAGGGGATGGACAGAGACACCTCTGTTCAGCTGACAGATTTCTGGCATATGGATGTTTGTTTTAGATTCACAAACTATTTTCGAGATTTTTTGTTTTTGTTTTTGATGCGTTTTATTGTTTCCTCAGAGTTCCTGCAGCGACTGCTGTGACATCCACTCCAAATTGGTCTATTAACATGCTTTTTCTACAAGCGTAAATTGGCTTTATATTGTCACCAAAACACACATCGGATCATAAATTGGCTAATGGCTATTACAGCTCACTATAAAGCAGTAAAGCATTGGGACAATAAAGTGAATATTTTAATCAGTGTGTAATGGCTCTGTCTCACTGTATATAAGCCTAAAAGTCCTTGTTTGATGTTCTTAATGTAAATATAAAAAAACATGATTAAAAACACGATTTTAGACGGAAGCCCGTCTTTATTGTCACACGAACACACTACAACACATGCATGCGGCCACAACACACACTCATGCCGACGGTGGCCGGTGAAATATGTCCTCTGCATTTGACCCATCCAGGCTTGTCCTTTCCTCCGGGGGGCAGGCCAGGAGCAGTGGTCGCTATTTCTTTCCAGCGCCCGGGGACCATCATTGGACCAACTTCAGATGTTGTTGTCACTGGTCGGATGACGATCTTCTGCATGTTTTTAGTGGGGGGTTATGTACGGAGGAACCCCTATTACAAAGCTGTGTGCATGGTTTGCTAATCTGTGGGCATAGTTTTGGAGTAAATTCTAAGAAATCAGAAAAAATCATTTCTGCATGATTTTTTTTTTATTATATACTGTATATTCTTTTGTACCAGGTGACCCCTGGGGGGCGCCACAGTTTTGAGCGAGAGAGAAAGAGGCAGTGGTGCCGTGGGCTCAGACGTTTGCGCTTGTTAGTGTTAAGCCCTGCGGAAGATGTTAACGACGCTATGAGGACTGCACTGGTTCCTGCATGATCATGACTTCAGCATGGTTTGTCCTGAGCCCAGTGGAGCCCCCTGCTGTTACCTGGTAGTTGTCAGTCGCGTCCCCTAACAGCCCTCCAAATGTAATGGCGTTGGTGATGCAGCCTAGGTAGATGAAGAGCACGGCAGAGATGGACTGGATATGGAAGCCGTCGTAGATATCACTACACAGCCAGGGGATCTTCCTCTTGATGTCCAGCCATAACCCACCACAGCACCTACAGCAAAGCAAGGTCAGCACATCTGTGAGATGCCAGAATAAAATGTTGGCATTGTACATTTCTACAAGCCACGGAGATGTAGAATATCAGAACCAAAAATACGTTCATGTTTCTAGATGACGTGTATATCTGCGTTATACACGTTATAGTGTCTGCTATTGAAATAGCCTGGTGGCCAGTAAGGGTGTTGTGGTCAGGGTGGAATGCGGGGCGTGAAAGACTTTCCTTTCACAGCGGACAGCCGTGTTTACAGACACGTAAAATGACAACTTTTTATTCTGGCGACTGGGTTGGAGATGAGCGAACCTGGAGATAGTGGGAACCTAGACATATTGGTTCATCCAACATTATAGTCTCATGCCAAGTTCCCCCATACTGCACCTCCCAGTGAAGGCCAGCTCCTCTCCCAGTTCCTCCATACCTCCCACTGAAGGCCAGCTCCTCTCCCAGTTCCCCCATACCTCCCAGTGAAGGCCAGCTCCTCTCCCAGTTCCTCCCATACCTCCCAGTGAAGGCCAGCTCCTCTCCCAGTTCCTCCCATACCTCCCAGTGAAGGCCAGCTCCTCTCCCAGTTCCTCCATACCTCCCAGTGAAGGCCAGCTCCTCTCCCAGTTCCTCCATACCTCCCAGTGAAGGCCAGCTCCTCTCCCAGTTCCTCCCATACCTCCCAGTGAAGGCCAGCTCCTCTCCCAGTTCCTCCCATACCTCCCAGTGAAGGCCAGCTCCTCTCCCAGTTCCCCCATACCTCCCAGTGAAGGCCAGCTCCTCTCCCAGTTCCTCCATACCTCCCAGTGAAGGCCAGCTCCTCTCCCAGTTCCTCCCATACCTCCCAGTGAAGGCCAGCTCCTCTCCCAGTTCCTCCCAGTGAAGGCCAGCTCCTCTCCCAGTTCCTCTCATACCTCCCACTGAAGGCCAGCTCCTCTCCCAGTTCCTCCCAAACCTCCCAGTGAAGGCCAGCTCCTCTCCCAGTTCCTCCCATACCTCCCAGTGAAGGCCAGCTCCTCTCCCAGTTCCTCCATACCTCCCAGTGAAGGCCAGCTCCTCTCCCAGTTCCTCCCATACCTCCCAGTGAAGGCCAGCTCCTCTCCCAGTTCCTCCCATACCTCCCAGTGAAGGCCAGCTCCTCTCCCAGTTCCTCCCATACCTCCCAGTGAAGGCCAGCTCCTCTCCCAGTTCCTCCCATACCTCCCAGTGAAGGCCAGCTCCTCTCCCAGCTCATGGGCAGCTGGGAACTCATCATCCTCTCGCCCGCCCGTCCCCCCGGCCGAGCCATTCATCTGCCCCAGCTCATTCACGTTCAGCACAGACTTCCTGTGGGAGAGATGAAAAAGGGAGTAAGGGGTCAGCGATGGGACATCATTTACTCAAAAGATTTACTCGGCGAGAGGAAGTCCAGTGGCATACTGTGTGTCAGTCAAGCGTACCTCATTTCCGCTGATGGCACTTTCTTGGGAGGTTCGATGCGTATTTTGGGGTCCCATTCTCCTGGAGGGAGGACGATGACCTCATCCAGGAACTCGTCAACACCTGCAATCAGGTCCTCACGATCCCTCGCTTTATATGCTATGTCACTGAACAACTGAAAGGGTATACATGAATAAATAGATCAACAAATGAAATACATAAACACGATCAAACATGTCAATAAATGGATGAATAAATAGATCATGTTTGTGTCTAGGGATGCACGATATTGGATTGTTTTGCCGATATTTTCCAACTCTTTTGACCAATTGCCGATCTCGATACATGCGCAAATCTTTCGCCACCTAATTTCAGAGAATATCAAGTCTCCACCCCACGGCCCACTGGCAGATGCAGACATAAATACAATGCTTTTCAAAATGTACACATTCACTTGGCAAAATAAGAAAACTACTTCAACTGATGTAAAACATGCCATATTTTTATTTATTTACGTAACATTTTCTTTCAAACAAAACGGTAAGTATTGAAAGTACTTAGTCAAGCACTGAGCATTTGGGCATAATTAAATTTTAATAAATATCGGCATAAATATCATATTGGTCATATCGGCATAAATGTTTGTTTTGGGCCGATGCCGATATTTCACTTTAAAGCCTTTAATATATAACAATAATACTACTACTACAGTACTACACTGAACTTATATAGCACTTGTCTAGAACTCAGAGTGGCTTAACACTAGACACTAAGGGTCAGCGTTAGTGAGACAACAGAGAGATACACAGCGGACAAACAAAACACACAGACACATAGGGATGGAAGGGGCAGGGGGAGGGCTAAAGCTGCTGACAAGGTTCTGCGCAGCCTCGACTTGGAGCCTTGCCGCCGACTAGCGGCGACAGCGAGACTGTGCATACTCGAATGTAACTCGGCGCGTTGGCTGCGGTACACATCCAAAACACTAGGTGGCTTGATATGACGTTATCGTGTTGTTTACCAAGAACTTGCAATCATGTCGGTGGGGGGATATTTTATTGTCCCTCTATTTCCAAACTCATTTTGGTGAGCCTGCAGAAGGCTTTGCTACATGAGGGACAAGCACTGTTAAATGAGGAAATGGCATTTCCTCATTCCTCACAACAAGTACATCAGCGGATATGTGCGTGGCCCAAGGCAACGGCCAATCACAGCTCTCGTGCTGGTCACGTCACGTCCGCGTTGACGCCGCGGAGTCACATTTTCGAGGAGCAGCACGCACCCTCCGCCGAGCTGCGCCGATAAGACGGCCAGCTGCGGCGACCCCCTCGGCGCAGTCAGCGACCCCCTCGGCGCAGTCAGCGCCGGCGATTTCGCTTGAGCATAATTTGCGCTTAAGAGAAGGCAGAGGAGAAGAGATGGGGTCTTGAGGTGAGGATTGAAAGACTGTGAGTGACTCAGACTCTCTGAGGTCAGGGGGGGGGGGGGGGAGGGAGTTCCAGAGCCTGGGAGCTGCCCTGGAGAAGGCTCTGTCACCGAAACTGCGAAGGTTGACCTTGGGGGTGGAGAGAAGGCCGGCTGAGGTGGATCTGAGGGACCAGGAGGGTTGGTACAGTAGGTACAGTTGGTACAGTTGGTACAGTAGGTACAGTTGGTACAGTAGGTACAGTAGGTACAGTTGGTACAGTAGGTACAGTAGGTACAGTTGGTACAGTTGGTACAGTAGGTACAGTTGGTACAGTTGGTACAGTAGGTACAGTTGGTACAGTAGGTACAGTAGGTACAGTAGGTACAGTAGGTACAGTAGGTACAGTAGGTACAGTTGGTACAGTAGGTACAGTAGGGAGAGAGGAGGTCCAGGAGAGTTTCTAGTTGATCCGGTAGGAGACATGCCAATACCGATGACATGCCGCTATCATCGTGCATTCCTATTTGTGTGTATGTGTGTGTGTGTGTGTGTGTGTGTCTGTGTGTGTGTGTGTGTGTGTGTGTGTGTGTGTGTGTGTGTGTGTGTGTGTGTGTGTGTGTACATTTAGATTCTGGGGTGGTAATGTGCAAAAATAACGTACATCATCCACCATCAGCGTCGCGATCGCTCTGCCAATCTCATTGTAGGACTTGGTTTTCCCATGGGGGCCCAGCAAGATGAAGAGAAACCTGTCCAGACACATGATTATCACAACAGGTTAACAGATGCAAACACACACACACACACACACACACACACACACACACACACACACACGCGAGAGAGAGAGAGAGAGAGAGAGAGAGAGAGAGAGAGAGAGAGAGAGAGAGAGAGAGAGAGAGAGGAGACACCCACCTGGTTGGGACAGGGACTTCGGTGAGGCCTCCCAGAGTGGTGGCTTGAGCCAAACGTACGAAGGAAACAAACGGTTTGTCCAGAAAGTCCACCTCGCCGATTAAGACGTTGGACGCCTCGGCGTCGCGGGGGATCTTCTTCATGAACTTGTTCTTCAGCTGGCAGAGAAGATGAAGGCAGAGAGGGAGAGGGGTTTGAGGCATGTTACACTGTGGCTGACCTCCTCCCAGCTGCTTATCCCTGTCATTATCAAAGGTATTTGCAGTAGCTGAGTTGTGATGGGAGACGTGTGAGTGCCACAAACTCTGGCATAGCCACGGGTGTGCCAGTGCCACCCAAAGAGGCAACTGACAGCTGGCACACCCCCACAAAGAAATCTGATGCAGAATTAATTTTTAGTTAGACTTACTACTACATTACACACATTTTGTCTGAAACTTAGGCTGTTACTGTCTAATTATAATAAATGTTAATTTTAAAATCAATTTGAAATTAAATTCAAATAATCATCACTCGCCGTCTGCCTGCGACCTGTGTCACTGTGACACTGTAACGTTGCAGTTAATTGACTGTTTCTTGCATTGAGAATCCTTGGATTTACAATTTTTTTTCTTCTTCAAGTTTGTGTTCATGATACCATTACCATGTACGTCCTTTCACATGTTTTAATGCTCATAGTGTTCAGGAGTCTGCAGTTGAGGAGTTAACAGTCTTGATTTCAACATTTTACAGCTTCTATTGTGGCAACGCTGTCTGCTTAATTGATTTGGGTAATTGGCAGTTGATTTAACATGTGTCTATGGAAAATAATGCAGTTGGATTGAATGTATGCTTTTCTAGACTATAATCTTTCACCTGTATTTATATTTGGGCTGAGTAATCTTGTAATATGTGCAAAAAGTAGACAGGGACACGCACATCCAAACTGGGCCACACTGGCCCAGAAAGACATGTATGTTAGGGTTAATACTCCTGTCAGTGCCCCTGACCAAGGTACTCGCAAAAGAACTGGAGTTGGTCCCCGGGCGCTGCACAGTGGCTGCCCACTGCTCCTAGTTCTAGGAAGGTTCCTAGTAGAGGATGGGTCAAATGCAGAGGATGAATTTCCCCAAGGGGATAAATAAAGGATAACTAACTAACTAACTAACTAACTAACTAACTACAGTGCAAATCATCAGGACATTTTTTCAGTGTTTTGGCTCTTATATAGATAATCAATGACATGGCACTCTCACTCACACAATCCAATTATCGCTGCTTGATTGCTCGGTGCTGCACACACCCACATGTAAGCACCAAGGAGCAACCTCCAGTTCTCAAAAAATGAAGCCAATTCGGAAGTAACTTAAACCCGCGTTCTTCATTCTTTCTAATGGCCAGCAGTCCACTGGCTCCAAACAGAAGTCAACTGGAAAATGACCCTACTTCTCACTTGATTTATGACCTCAGTAAAACACTTTCCTAATGAGTTTAGTTAGTCTGGTGGTTGTCAAAATGCCAAACTTGAGGCTTCATGGTGTCTAATCTACATCCATATTTGTATAATGTAATGTAATGTACCGTAAGCACACAACACGTATACATGCATTGACTAGCCCCCCCCCCCCCCCACCACACACACACACACCCACCCACACCCACCCACCCACCCACCCACACACACACACACACACACACACACACACACACACACACACACACACACACACACACCTAACCAAGAAGCACGTGGGAGTGGAGTGGCTGCTGCTTAATTGAAAATCTCTCCATAATCTGTTAATGCTGCTTTCTGAGTCACTTCACCAACTGGTCCACATTCAATGATTAGGTTCAGTTTGTATTTGTTTCTAGTGCAACAGCACCCCCTCTGGACACTTCACAGCAGAACAACAAAGCAATTTAGAATGCATGTGCACACGCAAACACACACACACACACACACACACACACACATAATCACAAGTGTTTATTTACGTGAAAGTTTTGTTGAGAGATGTCATGTGAAAGAGTAAAAGTCAAGACTTACACTATAAGAAATTAACGTTTTTCTTTTTTGATTTTTCCACGCTAGTTTTTCTTCTTGTTCCTTCAGTTGGATGTTTGAGCTTCACTGTGCAGAATGTCGTGTGTCTGCAGCATTGCAGACTCAGAGTTTGATACAAGAAGGCTGTTTCCACAATCGTCTGCTGAAAGTGCAAAGCTTCTCTGTGCTCACTGAGAAGGTGATTTCAACGAGCATGATTTGTGACATCACAAATTCTGGAGCCAATCCCTGTCCGGTATTCAGCACTTAAAGCCCCAACACATTCTCAGAATGTGTTGAAAGCCTGTGTTGTATGTTGTGATTGGCTAGTTAGGTTCTCGATCAGTGTATTCCCAAAGTCTGGGTCGGGACCCACAGGTGGGTCGCAGGAGATTTTATTAAAAAAAACAATTAAAAACAATTAAACAATGAGTTAACTATGCCTACATGCATTTATTTGGTCTAATTTATAAATTATTTGATAGGTGTCAATAACAGTTGCATAAAACAAAGTTATGATTTATCAAACATATCTCTTTGAAATGGCTGGTTTACCTATTGAAGATCATATAAGGTGATGCAGAAATGGCAGTAAAAACGGTCAGGAACGTTAATTTATGCACAAATTTGCTCTTCTCACGATCTATATTGTGAATTGGGTCACAATGGTTTGTCATTTAAAAAAAGTGACAGAAAAAAGTTTGGGAACATCTGCTCTGGATTGGTTGCTTTGGATTTTTAAATGAGGAAGCAGGAGGGGAAGTCATTTTTAGGATTTTAACAGGATAATTTAACTTTTCTTGTAGGAAATAACTTTTGATTCAGTCGGGTTTTCCCTCCTCCGACACACCTGTCATTTTTAGGTGTGCAGAAGCTTTTGCTCCTTCAACTTTTCTAGTGAGGAAAACCATCAGACACAAATTATTATTCAAAGTAGAGTATTTTATACATCTTGAAACATGACTTTAGGGGGTCTTTAAGTTTACTATCTCAAATATGATTTTGTGTTTCAATAGATAATAGAATACTCTTAGTAAACATCTAAGATTTGCATAGCTACTTAAATGCTTTTTAGATTTATTTTGTTGTTGTTGTTGTTGTGGGACAGCAGTTTGTACCAATCAGGTAGAATGGCTCATATACTTTCTCTGTCAGACCACTCGCCTGCAGCCTGCAGCAGACAGCAGACATCACCCCGGCCGTGTCTTCTTCACTGCGTTCTCATTGGCTGAAACACGTTGATGGCTCTCCTGACACACCACATATTTAGTTTGCTAGATATCTGTGGTAGAGCCCGACCGATATATCGGTCCACTGATATTATCGGCCGATATTGGCCGATAACCGATATATCGGTATCGGCCGATATGTTGGCCGATATGCCGATATTTTTTTATTTTGTATTTTTTAAGTCATAGACAACATGTTGTGTATATTTGATCTTTTTTCTTTATTCAAGTTATATTTTATATTTGTTCTATTTGTGTTTTTGTATTTCTGGTTATTTATAATTATTAAATCCCCAGTTAAGTTTACCGTTTCATTGGATTGATGTCAATTTGGACAATAAAGTTTATTGATAAGCTGTAAAATATCCTCCCTACATTACATATCTCAAGTCATGTCAAGTCATATCTTTGTCAAGTGTTTGATATTTGTGGGATCATTGCAAAAACATTGTGTAATATAATGTGTATATTTAATATAAGAATATCGGCCGATATATCGATACCGGAATTTTTTTACTCCCTAATATCAGTATCAGCATCAGCCTCAAAAATCCAGTATCGGTCGGGCTCTAATCTGTGGGACCTCTGTAACTCATCGGCTAGCTCTCAGGGAGCTCTCAGGGAGCTCTCAGGGAGCTCTCAGGGAGCTCTCAGGGAGCTCACCCGCTCACGTCGGTGGACAGTTCACACAGAGCGATCGAGCGCTGATTTGCGAGCGCCGAGCCAACGCCGATTTGCCTCTGATCAGGGGAAGTTGTCGCCGACGCCGCCGAGCTCCAAAAAGTGTCGCCGAGGGCTCAGAGCGTCTAGTAATCTGAACTAGGCACGAGGCCGAGGGCTCAGAGCGTCTAGTAATCTGAACTAGGCACGAGGCTGCGCAGAAACAAAAAGTATTTGCCTATTGGCACATCAAAAGGAAAAGCAAGTGATTGGAGCTGTAATAGCAGCATTCTTTGATTCTCTTATTGTTTGAGGACGGCAGAAATGCCAAAAATCAAGCTGATGCAAAATGAAGCTGAGGCAAACAACAGAAGCTTAGAAATCTGCACACAAGCGCACGGCGACAAATGCATGCACCCACACACACACACACACACACACACACACATACGCATATGTGCACACCCACACACACACCCTCACACACACACACACACACACACACACACACACACACACACACACACACACACGCACAAGTTAGTTATTTCCCACCTCAGCTAGTAGGCCTCAGGGATTAGAGGGATTAAGTGGTTCTGAAGTCTCTAACGTCACATTAAGCAAGGCTTGACTTCTCGCACATCTTGGCACTTTTAACTAATAAGTACTAGTACCGAGGTTTAAGCCATAAGTACTAGTACCGAGGTACTTTTAAGTCATAAGTACTAGTACCAGGTAACGATTCACGTAAAATCAATCAGTGCCAAATTGATGTACCTCAGAGCACATCTGGGTGAGAAAGTAGAGAGAAAGAGAGAGAGAGAGCGCGAGGCAATGTGTTCAAAACGACTTGGAACTCAGAGTTGTCTTGAACGCAACATTACGTCACCACTGCAGCTGGTTTCAACACAGGGCAATGGCAGGTCGGTCCCAAGTGTGGTTACACTTTTGAAAACTTGACACAGACAACGCTGGCTGCAAATATTTGTGATGCTAAATGCAAAGCTGGCCGTGGCAACAGACACCCAAACACAGTAGCCTACTGACAAATCCTAAAGTACAAGTATTGTTACTTTAGTGCATTAACTCAAGTACAAGTAAAATGACTAAAGTAAGAGTAAAAAGTAGCCTATTTACAAGTACTCAACTAAAAGTACATTTGCGTTACTTTAAAAATGTTTTATATTTTTTAAGAACCTAATAATTACATTTCATACATACATCATGTTAGCAGTGTTAGCTAAGCTGTCCCTGTCCTTGTCTGTCTTGCCTTTCATACTGAACACACAGATGATGCTCAGTTTTTGTCGAATCTCCCCTTTCCAGACGAGCTAGCATATCAAAATCAGATACATCCATTTTAGTCTAGGGAATCTGTGAGAAAAAATGACCCAACCTTAAACTAATTGCAACAGAAATAATTTGTGTTGTATTCAGCTCTTGAAACCTTCCAATTTAACATACTGAAAATCCCAGAAAATCCCAGTAGTGGAACATTGTCAAAATTGGCATTGTCTCCACAAAGGAGGTGATGTTTTCGGTGCCGTTTGTCTGACCGTTTGTCTGTTAGCAGGTAGTCTCGCTAGCCAGTCTCTCTTCCTTTCCGTCAGAGAGTCTGGCGTCGCAGGTTTCCATTGTGGGATTGCGAAAAAAATGGTCTGTTTGGGTTAGCCAATCATCCTCGTCTTGGGGGGTGATTAGCGTTAGTGCCCTTGGAAAATAGTTTCGGGGTGGAACTTGTGTCGGCGGAACATTTACACAGGAGGAGGAGAGCTCACAGGCATAAAGTCACTGTTAGACAGCAAATGTTCTAAACATATTCTCTTGATATCTTTACAACCATCCACCGAAAGTGCCGAGCAGGCCTTCTTTATTGCACAATCCAAATTTTCTTCAAAACATGCCATTTTCAGCGTGTAGCAATGAGTTAGCCTGTAGGTTTCTGCCGTTAGCTTTCTACGCTAGCTAGTTAGCGTTCGGCGGGAGCATTACAGCGACACACATGGGAGCGGAAGCCGCTCTGATTGACATGGTCGGAGCCAATGAACAGAGCGTGACAGAGCTTGCAAGCGGGGGAGCGGATATCCTGCTGCCACCGAAACAGCCGCTCCAATGGGAGAGCAGCTTTAGAGCAGGGGCGGGCTGATCCCCGTTGCCTGTTTCCACGGCGCCAGACTCTCTGACGGAAAGGAAGAGAGGCTGGCTAGCGAGACTAGTTAGCAGGAGGATTACGGCAAAACTACTGGGCCGATTTTCATGAAACTTGGTGGAAGGGTGTAGCGTGGGCCAAGGAAGAACCTATTACATTTTGGGGCGGATCTGATCCGGGTCGGCTCAATGGAGGGGGCGGGGCTAGGGAAAAGGGTCCGTTGCTAGGGATAGGAAGGTCGTAGAGAGTCTGGATTCGAGAGGTGGGTAGGGGGCATGGACAGGTGTATCGGGGGGGAGTGTATGTGGGAGGTGGGAGGGGGTGTGGTCAGGAAAGGGGCGGGGCTAGGGAAAAGCCCTACCAAACATACAGTAACATAACAAAACAAAACATAAATTATAGCTGCTGTGCAGCAAGGGGTCGTGGCCGGGCAAGTCTCAAGTCTTTTAGCTATAGTCCAAGTTGCGTCGACAAGTCTTTAGTCACAAGTCCAAGTCAAGTCTCAAGTCTGTTATGGATGAGCTTTCTATCATCTGCTGCATGCAATCCAGTCTGCTTAGATTAGAACACTGCCATTCATGACAGGGCTGGGGCAGAAGGCACCAGGTTAAGTACATGGCAGTTGAACATAGAAGCGGAGAGAGTAGGGACAGTGGAGGCAGAGAGAGATAGACTGAAAAATTGCTTATTTATACTTATACATGACATACAGACATGACAGCAACAACTATGACATCACCCACCCAGTCTGCTCAGCCAAGTAACCTCGCGTCACCAGGCTCTTCTCGGCGAGAAAGAGCCTGGCTTCCGCTCACAATTGATTTTGTCACCCGGTTCAGTCCTTCAAGTCAGTTTTGGTGGAGCACAAAGTCCTTCATCACTTGTGTTAGTGGTAGGGAGTGGACTTGGTTCAGCCTATGTGTGCCCAGCACTTGGCGGATCTGGATCCGACACACGTGGGCCAGACTGCGAGGACATCTCTTGGCCTCCAGAAAGACCCTGAGAGCGTCAGGATCCGCCCTCTCCTCCAGCTGTGCCTGCTCTGTGGTCACCAGGGCCGGGTCAGCACCGTGGTCCAGCAGCAGCTGGACGAAGGCCGTGTTGCACCTGTTACGCAGCACCACATCCAGCAGGCGAGAAGCCCTGTCACGGGTCAGAACGCCAGCGGACTGGAGCAGGAGGTGGAAGCAGTCCAGGCGGTGGTATACAGCACTGATGCGGAGATGGGTGTATGAGCCATGTATGTTTCTGTTAGGGTCGGCCCCGGCTTCCAGGAGGATCCGGATACAGTCCAGGTGACCGCGGCACACGGCATAGCAGAGAGGTGTCCAGTTATTCTCATCAGCTAGGTCTACCTGTGCTCCCTGTGTGATCAGGTAGTCCACACAGGCAGCACGACCCCGCGAGGCTGCGTGCACCAGAGGGGTTATCCACCTCCACCCGTAAAAAGACTTCTCATTGATCTGCCTTCTGAACTGGTCTTCCTGCAGCAGGCTCCTCAGTGTATCCAGGTCTCCTGCCCTGATGGCAGCATAGAGCCGCATGTCACCATGCCCTGCTCGAACAGCCATTCCTTCAGATGTGTCACTGTACCACACTGACTTGTATGCTGTGTCTCAAACAGAAGGTATTATCAGTGTTGCCAGGTGGCAAATGTTGAATTATCGTAACTGAGGGTCAAAATTATTAAGTTAAGTTAAGTTAAGTCGCACGCGAGCAGCGGCTTCTTCTTCTTTTTCTTATGGCAGCCTTGTGTTTTCCACCACTCATATAGCCTCAGCCAGGAAGGATTTATGACATCACTGATGACATCACAATTGCTCAAGTGACATCACTGATGATGTCACAACTGCTTTTATGACATCACTGATGACATCACAACCTCTTATGACATGACTGATATCACAACGCCTCTGACATCACTGATGATGTCACAATTTATGACATCACTGATGACATCATCACTGAGACTTTGTGTGTGTGTGAGAGTGAGTGGATTTATGACATCATCAGTGGGACAGACAGACAAACATACAGAGCCCTAGCTCCCTTAGATAGATAGATGTGCTAATTTTTTATGTATTTTCAGACACTTTTAGAGACACTGAGGGAATAAATTCATTACCGTGACACATTTTTAATTGGAAATATGAAACAACAAACTTTTTTTCCAATGGCAAGCACTTCAATATGCTCAAGGGTATCACTCAAAATGTGTATGATTAACAAATACGAAGTTGTAGCTAACATTGCGAGAAATGCCATGTTACGACTACATACTTCATACTACATGAGGAAAAAAAATCTGTTCTACTTAGAGACTCAACAACCATTTCTGTGGATTCCTTGCCCCCAAAAATGTGGAAATAGACACCAAATTTGTAATTCTAGGTCTAGTTGGAGTCAAGATATGGCCACAATTTTAATAATGGCAGCCATTTTAAAAAAAACGTCATTTTAACATACTTCCACTAATGGGATTTTCTGGGATTTTTACTACAGTGTTTCGGGCATCAATATGAACATAAAAATGTGAAAATAAATTCTGTTGCAATTAGTTTAAGGTCAAACCTTATTTTCCCTAGACTATTTAGCTAGCTATGGCTATCAGCAGTGTCAAATCAAACTGAGATTTCGGATGGGGATAATTATAATTTGATCGTCTACAGCTGTATAATTCAATTGGCCAGTCTTGAGCGGCGATTTAATTTAATTGGCCACTGTACTAACAAGCCACCAGTTTGGGCGCCCTACATGC
>NC_139627.1:18604200-18649200 GCF_964638095.1 Poromitra crassiceps | reverse complement strand
CAGGACTAGGGATGCACAATATGATGTATTCAGGACTAGGGATGCACAATATGATTTATTCAGGACTAGGGATGCTCAATATTGATTTATTCAGGACTAGGGATGCACAATATTGATTTATTCAGGACTAGGGATGCACAATATTGATTTATTCAGGACTAGGGATGCACAATATTGGATTTTTCCCCCCCGATATCCGATATGCTGATATTTTCCAACTCTTTTGGACAATTGCCGATAGGCGATAGCATGTGCTAATTTTCCCCCACCTAATTTCAGAGAGCATCAAGTCTCTCCTGTAGTGGAATTAACACATTATTATGTTTACTCTTATCATGACGGCCCACTGGCAGATGCAGACATCAATACAATGCTTTTCAAAATGAACACATTCACTGGGCAAAATAAGAAAACTACTTCAACTTAGGTTATGTAAAACATGCCACATTTTTACTTAGTAACATTTTCTTTCAAACAAAACTGTAAGATTCACCCTACTTAAACAGGCTTGGATGATGCTCTCCCTGAGACAATCCTGACAATGGCCACCACAACCAGGGCCAATTTTATGGTCATTTTATGGGCCTGTCAAAGCGGCAGAGATGTTCGTTTCAGGCCGATACGATCTATCCGTGTAAAACCTTCATTGGCCGATAGCGATGACGTGCCGATAACGCCCTGCATCCCTATTCACCTTATGTTCAGACCTTACAGTGGGCCAAATTCTTCCGGGTCCTTTTAACACTTCCGGCGGTCATGGCACAAAATAAGAGAGTTGTTTTTGGAGCGGACAGTGCAGGGGATAAAATAAAGAACGTAGCCTACTACTTTGAGCCGGTACACAGCAAGCAAGCGAGTATCCACTGTTAGCCAGGTCAGATAACGTTATCGTCGACAATGACGAGCACTTTCTTGTAAAACATACCTGGACTCCAACAAAGAAAGCTTCAGATAGTTTTCTCTCCTCCGAGTTGCGCTCGAGCCACTAACGTCAATAAGACCCGCAGACGTTAACGACTTAACGAGTTACATGGCGTTGCATTCTTAGACATTGCCGTTTGCTTTTATTTGGTATGTTACATAGAAATTGGCTAAATTATTAATTAATTCAGAGTTAGATGATATTGGAGCAGCCAGCCATTTTATTTTATTTTATTTTTAGCCACACAACCGGGTCAAATGGGCGTGGCTACTTAAGGTGAATAGGAGAGGTGTGATTTTGCTTCGTGGTTGCAGGGCTGGACTCACCTACTATCTGTGGCAGGGAGTATGCCTCCAGGTCCAGCAGAATGCTCCCGGTCTGCAGGCAGGTCCTGAGCTCAAACAGGCTGTGCAGCGTCAGCGTGGACACGTGAGGCTTGCTCCACCTCTCCCCACCCTCCTCCACCTTCTCCTCAAACTTCACCCACCTGCGGAGAGATCAGCCCAAACTCAGCAGTTCTGACCGCAGAATTCAGTTTTGAGGCAGCCTGGTTGCCGAAATAATGTCGCTTAGGTTTCTGCAATCCACGGATAGGTAGAATATCACGTTTCTAGATATGAGGTTTTCAAAGTAAACGCTGTTCTGTTTCAAATTTACGTTAAGGTTGTAGTTTTTTGTTTTGTTTTGTTTTTTTGCATGTTTTTAGCGGGGTCTTATCTGGAGGAAACCCCAGGGGAGAGAACATGCAAACTCCACACAGAAAGGCCCTTTTTGACGAGCCCACCTGGGCCGAAGGCACTGAGGACATGGGGATGGGTGACAGCGCCCACAGGTGGGAATCAAACCCAGGACCGTCTTGCTGTGAGGCGACAGCGCTACCACTGCACCGCCGTGCCCCGTGAGATTCGTAGGTTTGCAGAAACGTGAAAATGCCACCTTTTAGAAAGGTAAACGGCAGACGTTTTGTTTCAAATTGACGTTGTGATCGTACGTATCCGTGGATTGCAGATGCAGAAAGGTACAATGCTGACATTGCTGGGTTGTATGAGGCGGTGCTTTTTGACCGCAGGAAGAGAGAGGGATTGCAGGAAGTTGATCTGGAGGACCCGCGCGGGCCTACCGCCCAGCAGGAACGCTGTTCCTTTAATGAAAACTACAGAAGGCTAGAGGGCTACAGGCGGGTCACCCAGCACCTGTAGTGTCTCAGATGTAACCCTCAACCCCTAAATCCCAGCTAAAGTGACCCCAAATCCTAAACTAATGAAGGCTAAAGCCCATGGCACACCAATCAACCAGTATCCAACAACTGCTGGATCATGTTTGACTCATGTGTGCCATGGGCTAAAGCAGAAGTGTCTAAACTTGTTTGAATGGAGGCCAGCTTAGGTCATGTGAAAATACCGGGGGGCCAGCTGCCTCTTTCATCATATGGGTTATTTAAAAAAAAATCACATACAATTGTACTCAAAGGATTTAGTTTAGATCTGAAAACATTCTACTTGATGCCTGTCTACAAACTGTATGATAGTGCCGTCATCGTTTGGTGAACGGGGAAAAACACAACGTGAACTTGCGTGGACTTTGGATATGCCTGGGCTAAAGCAGTGGTTCTCAAACCTTTTCACGTCAAGGACCCCTAAAGTGACACAAATTCAAACCATTCAATCTCTCTCCTTCCTCACAATGCACCTTTTGTTCTGTTTGTTTGTTTAAGAGTTAATAAATTATTGTTTTAACTTTTACTTTGGTGTATGACTCCCCTCATTTGTTACTTCCTTGAGCCGGGTTGTAACATATGAGGGGAGTCACACACCAAAGTAAAAGTTAAAACAATAATGTATTAACTAAAACTGAGAGAAAATAACTAGACACCACAATCTAATTTATATTAAACACAACTAAAGATGCATGGGTGAGGAGGGACAGAGACTGAATGGTTTTAACCAGAGCCGTGTAGATAGAAGAGTCCCGACATCTCCATTCACTCCAATGGACCAGTTTTTTTACTCTCAAGAGTTCCAGGAAGTAAGGTCCTGGATTAAGCAGCACTGTCGAGTTGCAGCAAAATGGACAGTTTGTGTTGTTCTTCGAACGTTTTTTTTCTTCCTTGAATCGAATTGTACATTATCAGCTTTATTTTAGCATGCAAAAGTAGCGCGAGACCCTTTCCTGGCTGTTCATTGGCTAATGAGTCACGCATTTTGGTCCTCCGCTGACGCCACTCTCTCTCTAGGCTAGAGGACACTAGTCTGAGGTGTTCTTAAGCACAATGGGCCCAGGTGCACCCAATCAACCTAACTACCCCAACACCAGGCTCCTGCAAGACTGGTGGGAGGGTTGTCATACTTTTAGATGTTTTATGACAGAAAATGTATGAAACCCATGACCAAAATAGTCATGTCATTGTGTTACTTATGGTTGGAATTCTAGTGAAAATAAATGATTACCCTTTTTGCTGGGGACCCCCTGGAACCCCCTCAAGGACCGCCGGTGGTCCCCGGACCCCAATTTGAGAACCACTGGGCTAAAGGACTGAACATGTGGAATCTGACCAAACATCTCCAAACAAGAACAAAGCCATGGCACACCAAACAAACATCTGATTGTTGTAGAATGTTTAATTGGTGTGCCATGGGCTTGAAGACACACTTATGCCAGTCTGTGTGTGTGTGTGTGTGTGTGTGTGTGTGTGTGTGTGTGTGTGTGTGTGTGTGTGTGTGTGTGTGTGTGTGTGTGTGTGTGTGTGTGTATACCTTGCAGACTCTTTCCACTCCAGTTCACCCCCCTCGTGTTGTAGGGTGTCCATCTCAGTGAATATGGTGGGTGTCGGGGTGCCGTCATCTTCCCCCAGGATGTAGCGCAACCTCTCTGCTGCGGGCGACACTAAGGGATGGAGACAGAGACAGCTTCAGTTTATTTTGAGATCCTTTCCAAGTGGACATTGCTCCTAAAACCGGCTGTCTAGTCTAGATTTAATCTAGGGACCCAGAGCCAGGCCCTCTGATGACACTGATAATGACGTCTCTATCAGCCTGAACCCTTTTCTAATTTGACTCTGACCAGATCAATCTCCAAGCCTGGAGGTGCTATTCACTTGTATCACACCACTCTGTGTGTGTGTGTGTGTGTGTGTGTGTGTGTGCGTGTGTGTGTGTGTGTGTGTGTGTGTGTGTGTGTGTGTGTGCGTGCGCGCGCATGCGTGCGTGCGTGCGTGCGTGTGTGTTAGGGATGCACCAATATATTGGTCATGCATCGGTATTGGCTGATATTTGCATTGGTGCCATTCAATGATGACATTCACCGCAGTGCTGGTGTGAAAGACGGTTGTAAATTAAAGGCTGTTTGATACATTTGTATGATTGAATTGGTGCTCATTCAAAGATAGTGTGATGAAGGGCTGAAAGACGTTATAACAGTTCAGTTATTTGTTAATAGGGAGGAATAAATAACAAGAGGGAATAAATAGCAACAAAAACAAAACAAACAAAAAGCAAAGACCATCGGTATCGGCTGGCCAAATTGTTATTCAAATTTATGAATCGGTATGAGCCCAGAATTTCCCAATCGGTGCATTGGGGGAGGGGGGGGGGGGGGGGTGAGAGGAGGATCAGGTTTTACAGAATGTAGGTAAAGTGGATGGATAAATCCAGGAGGAGGCGGTAATGCAACATCTTCTGGCGTGTGTCTTTAGACCTGCAGCTCCGTTGAGGCAAGCCAGGCCAACGTTTCATCGTCCAGTTCCATCAGGCCGCGTTCTCCATGCGGTGGCCGGTGTTTGGGGCAACTGGTGGTTATATGTTCTACAGTCTGTGCAGGGGCTCCACACTCACATGAAGCACTGTCCTTAAGACCCCACCTCTTCATTGAGGCGCCGTAGCGTCCGACGCCGGTCCTTAGGCGGTTGAGAGTTGTCCACTGCTTCCGGGGCACACAAGCATTTGTGTGCCTTTAGTTTCCTACAGTGTGTATAGCTAAAATCCATCCATCTCTGTGTGTAAGTAAACATCAATATCACATGACCTCATGGCCCTGAAAGGTCCCAGTGGACTGAACATCAATGTGGAGCGGAACAAGCCACATGTGACGTTCACAATCTCCATTTACACTTGCACTTAGATAGGCCAATTGACCTTTCCTAAGCCCCGCCCCTAGGTCAGAACCTAGCTCAACGTTCATGTGTAGAGAGCAGCAGAGTGAAATGAAGTGGAAAAGCTGTCATCAAAGGTTAATATCTCAAAAAATATACATCACATCACTTATATTTCGACATTGTGAGTGAGAGCAGAAGTAGCCAAAGGGTTTGATGTATAATAACGTATTATGTAGTGTTAAAATTTGGGGACTGTCACAGTTAATGTTTGAATTTAGTAAAAAAAAAGTGCAGCCTGTAGGCTGGCTCCATAGGTTACAAGCTTGCTCAACTGTTATTGGAGCACAGAGCAAAAAGGGGCGGGACTTAGGAAAGGTCCACTACACAATGCATGTTAACTAATTAGAATACAATACAATGTTTCACAGATGTCTTATGCTAGAACAAGGTGGTAAAGTGTCATTTACAAAGCATCAGGAGGGAGCAACTGCACTTGACACACACACACACACACACACACACACACACACACACACACACACACACACACACACACACACACACTACACACATACTACACACATATTATATACACACATATTATATATTTTTTTTACTTTTATACTGTTTTAAGTTGGAATTTCACCCTTTTCGCCAAAACAGAGTTTTGATGTTTGGTCTTTTAATTCTCCATAGAAAAAGTAAGAAATTACATCATTTTTAAGATGTGAAAACAGTTGAATCAATGGTTTCCTCTCAAATATTTAACTTAAAGTGTAACTAACCCCCAAAACACTTTTTTTCAGCTTTTAACCAATATATATGACTTTGGGGGTGATGTGTGAAGAATTCTGGTAAAAATTTCCACATTTGAGACCAAACTGTTGCCATTCTACCATTTGTATCATTTTTCAGCAGCATAACTGGCATATCTATGGGTGGAACACTGCTTTTTATTGCCCTCAAATGAATGGGACATTTGGTACAACCTGACGTCACGTTGTCCCCAAAGACTATGGGATTTCAAGATAGTTACTCCCCTACTCCCCCTGTACCCTTTCCCGGCTCCTCACAACTCAAGCCTATTGGAGGGAGGGAGGGGTTATTGTGTGTTTGCAGCTGCAGCTCCGAGGCTCCCCAGCCACACAGTCACACACAGACCTCACCTGGCGTTAGTCTGCCAGGACTCATGTCATGACATGTAGCTTTCTGCTCAGTCAGCGACAGACAGCGTGCTGTCAGTATGTAAAAAACAACGAAACAAGCCGTGTGTGCCACGTGTACAGCGCAGACAGCTCCCGAACAGAGAGAGAGAGAGAGAGAAACAAGCCATGTGTGCGGCCATGTAGGCTACAGCAGCGGACAGAGAGAGAGAGAGAGAGAGAGGCTGCAGGAGCACGCGCAGCACCTGAGGAACAGAGGGGGAGAGATGTAGGGAGCTCTGCAGCTCTGCCCTGCGCTGCGCCCTGAGAGGAAAAATCAGAGGTGCAGTAACTTTTAACAAGAATGACGAAAAGCCCCCAAATGAAAATTAAAAACGGATTTCATGGCGCGGTATATCGCAAGTTGGACGAGGGAATGACGTGGAGAAATCTCGCATTGTGATTACATGAGCGTGAGAGCGGGGCGTTTGTCCCGACTATTGTGCTGTGCTGCGGTAACCAGCCTCGCGTCACTAGTCTCTTTTAACGTAAGTTTAGACAAGCCACACACACATACATGGGAGAAAAATAATTCAATTTCTAGTTCGCCACTGAATGGCCAAATTTATATAACTTTCAACCATTTTGAGCAACGCTGTTTCCATACAGGCCACCAGCGTTGGCTAGTTGTTGATATTTATAAAGATATTGCAGCTCTCATATAAATTATTTTCGAGGCGGTGGGCAAACTGTATTGGCGTCGATTTCCGGAAAGAATTCTTGAGCTGAGCACAGCCAAAGAGTATAGTATAGACAAGAGGATACGTCATTTCTTGGTTTTTGCCATAGGTTTTTTCAAATCACCGTTTTGTTACATATCTGGGGGGTTAGTCCCCCTTTAAGTACAATTTGTGATTTTTTCTTTAATACAAAATAAAAATGTGTGCCCCTTAATATTGCGGTCATTACCGCCACAACAAACATTTTGCAGGATAATAAAGTTTACTGAAAGTTTGTTGATTTGTTGGATTCGATTTGATTTCCATACTTATGCAATGGTTACCTATGTGAGAGCCAGGTAGGGTCCAGCGGGAGGCCACGTCAGAGGCAACAGAGGAGCCAGAGTCCTGCATGCTCACTGGAGACGACACAGGGAGAGAGAGATCCTCAGGCCTGCTTTGGCCCTCTGGCGTCAAGTCCTCTTGCTGAGGTCGAGAGTCCTTAGCTCACCACTACTCGCTCTCCACCGTGAGTGGGGAGAAGTGACACATTCATTGGTTCTCACACACGTACGTCCTCGTCGCTTCTCATTGATTTGGTCGCCTTTGAGTATCGCTTCGCAGTCAACTTTCAGTTAGCCATGTACGGTTCGCTGTGTTGTCAGCTGGGGGGAAAAAGGTATTCTCTAAGCTGTGGCAGAAATCCACTGTAAAATCTCCAGGGCAGCAGAGAGCTAGAGGCTTTAAGAGGGTTGACGACACACTTCGCAGGCCCCTCTAGTACTCTCCTCCCACAGGCACCCACCCACACACACACACACACACACACACACACACACACACACACACACACACACACACACACACACACACACACACACACACACACACAGAGTGTTGGGCAAGTTACTTTCAAAATGTAATATACTACATATTACTAGTTACTTTCATTTGAAAGTAATAAGTTACTTTACAATATTACTGTCTGTGTAGGAGTAACTCGTTACTTATTACACTACTTTTGCATTACTTTCACCAAAACAACAGCAGCAGCAGAATGACATCGCCGCCCCGGAACCATCCCGAAAAATAATTTTAACTGCCTTGAAGTCAGTGTAAACAATCCAAAATTCTAAATGTTATCCTTTTCCTTTGTTATTGTCATCTATAGTGTTGTTTTTTTTAAACAGACAGTTTGATTAGGAAGTGATTGTATGTTTTTTAACTCATTGAGTGCCAGCCACTTTTGGAGAACGGAAGCTCCCAGTGCCAGAGTTTCAGAGCGTTTTCAGTGATTTCTCGAGGCCCACAGAATATTGTGTGATATTACTAAGTAAACACCGAACACGCACAAAGAACGAGGAGACTCTCTTCTATCATCTGCAAAAAAAAGTTTATTGATCCCATTTTCCGTTCTTTAGTTATGAGCCGGAGAAGATAGGCTGTTTTGAGCAAAAAGACAGGTTTCAAATTATAAGCTGAGATATTCAGCCTTTTGTGAAATGCAGCATTTCAAGCACATTCACTGACTCTAGCTAATATTTTCTGATGTAGTGACGTGGTGTAGTTCTGTGGAGCCTGCGTGCCCCACCCCCCTCTCCCCGCCTCAGCTGCAAACTCCTCCCCACACGCACCCAGTCTATTTTCGGAGCCTCCGTTTTTGCGCCGGGCGGCTCCCGGGCGGCTCCCAGCGCGACAAGGAAATGCCAAACGGGACTGCAGGGATAGGTTTGGCCCTTCGGCGTCGGGTGCTGCCTTTCTGGCGGGTAATCGTGTGGAGAAACTATATGCAGACAGACAGACAGAGGCAGAGGAGCTCAGTTGTGTGCGCGGATTGACTGATGTTCGCAGCCCGACGTCAGCTGCAGACAGAGCAATCTATATGGCTCTGGCTGCAGCATGCATCGGCTTCTCTTTGATCACGGCTTTTTGCTGCAGTTTTCCGGACCTTTCTGTAATCTGGAGAGCACTGTCGCCACCTAATGAGTCCGTAAAATAGGTTATACACCTTCAATAGCTCCCATATTTGTACAGGAGATGCCTGATGCTTTGATCCACGTCCCACCGTCAAAAAACGCAATTGACGAACATACTCGTCCTTGGCACTCTACGTTACTAAACGAAATGACGAACATACTCGTCCATGGCACTCAATGAGTTAAATATGTCCTTTGATTTAATAAAATGTACCTCAATTTGTAACTTGAGCTACTTGACAAAGTAACTGGTATAATATTACTGAGTTACTGCTAAAAGTAATATATTACATGTAATATGTTACTTTTGTAATGTGTTACCCCCAACACTGCACATACACCAAGACACACACACACACACACACACACACACACACACACACACCAAGACACACACACACGGAAAGCAAGAACGTCCTCACTATGGCCATTACATTTTTACTCATTTCTGCTCAGATCATCCACCTGCATCTTTGCATCTGACTCCGTCTCCTCTGTATGGGCCTCATATTTAATAGTATGTATGCTGTGAATCTGGGGCAGTGGGCTGCAACCAGCAGCAATACAAGGCATACCACACACAAAACATTTGCCCCAAACAACATACACACATGCACACAGACTCACCCACACACACACACACGCACGCACGCACGCACACACACAAACGCGCACGCGCACGCGCACGCACACACACACACACACACACACACACAAACACGCACACGCACGCGCACGCGCACGCACACACACACACACACACACATACACACACACACACACACACACACACACACACACACACACACACACAGCTTGGAGTTCCTCAGCTATAATCAGCTTACAGACTTCAGACTGCATGGCCCCATGGGAACAAGTCTATGCTACCAAATATTCATCACACGACACTGTTCCACGACTAATGCATCAATCAGATCTTTGGCTATATTAAGTATTCTGATCCTTTACTTCAGTAAAAGTACCAATACAGCAATGTAAAAATACTCCATTACAAGTAAAAGTCCCGCATGAAAGATCCTACTAAACCACAAGTATTAGCAGCTAAATGTAGTAAAAGTATTAAAGTAAAAGTAATGATTTGGTCCGTCTGACTGACATATTAATATATGACATAATTAGATGATTAATATTGAAGCATCGGTGTGTGAGCAACATGTTGCTGCTGGAGGTGGAGCTAGTTTGAACTACTTTATATACAGTTAGCTAGTTAATCCCGTGGTTGCCGGCCTATTAGGGGTCGGGCCCCTGCAAATGGTCACCAGATACATCTGAGGGGTCATGAGGTGATTAAAGGGGGAGGAAGGAAGAAACAACACATTTCTGATACACAAATCTGTGCACATTTACGCCTACAGTACCTGTCCTGCTGCTGTACAAATGTGGAAATTCCAATTACTTTTGGTGTATTTCATTTTTGACTTGATTTCATTTGATCCTTAAAACTCCCATATTCTCCACTTTCCATTGTTTGATTTCATGTCTTGTGTTCCGTTCAAAGATCTTGGTGTGGTGTCATATACCACTTTTAACTGACATGTTACAACCTGGCTCAAGGAAGAAACAAACAAGGGGAGTCAAACACCAAAGTAAAAGTTAAAAGAATAATTGATTAACTAAGGGGCCCTTTACACGAGGACAGTTTCTGGAAGAAACGACACAATAGCGTTTCCTTCACACCTTCTCCGTGTTTACATGAGCACTGTTGAATTTTTAAAACGCCGTAATGTACATGCCAGGTCGCTAGGTGGCAGTGTGATCACCTTATTCTTTGCCCATACAAGGACGCTTCTGCATGACGTCATTTCGTAATCGTCTTTCCGGTTTTAAACAAGGAAGAGAGTATGCCTACCGCAGTCATTTAAGACTTGCCAAAAAGCTGTTTTCAAGCGGAAAAAAACGTAAAGTTTTAATATTTGTCCGGTGAGAACGTAACATATATGTGACCAGTTTATCAGAATAACGCCTATTAGAAATCTTTAACGAGCAGCGAGGACCGGGAGCGCTGAGTGTGCTATCTGTCAAACCCGTCAAACCCCACTGTAGGCTACTGGTAGTGAGAAAACACTGTCAACGTGCTTTTGTAACTAACGTTAAATGCCGACCGGGTACAGCCATCGGCTCCTCGCAGCAGTAATGTTATGAACATGTAACTGAAGTTGGCCGCAGTGTAGCTTAATTCTGAATGTTGCCAAAACTTCATTCATACTGACGTTTTATTTTGAAAATGGTTGCCAACTCGCACACGGCTCTGGCGTAATCGCGTGTGTCGTGTGTGCAGGCACGTCAGAGTTCCTGAAATGAGCCGGCTCAAGCGGTCTCAAGCGATTACACGGCGCCCTCAGCGGGAAGCGTCACCAAGAATTTCACTCTAGAAGGTGGTTTCAAAATGTGTCGTTTCCTAAGCCCGAATTATCCGTCGCCGTCTAAAAGGGAGGCACTAACGATAAAATAATTCCCCGTCACCATAGGAAACCGTCCTCGTGTAAAGTGAGGAGAGTGGGAGACCAGGTTCCTGCAACACAGGGCCAGGAGAGTGGGAGGGTCGTCACAAAAGCTAAAATCATATCAGATGGGGGACCATGGGACAAAATCTTATCAAATGGGGTTCCGTGGTCTAATTTGTGTCAGGGGTTCTTGACATGAAATAGTTTGAGAACCACTGGCTGACAGTAAACTGATTATGGTTTGATCATCTTGGGCTTTGAGGAAAAAGTGAGCAATATTTTTATAGACCAAAGAAAGATAATCAGTTGCATGGGTAACATGTCCCTCTTTGTCCCTCAGAGACACTCTTTGTCCCACATTTGGTTTGTGGGGATCTGGTCAGCCTAATCACAGAAGCAAGGACAATCCTCTTTTAGACCTTTACACTTTAAGATGAGCGAGGCACACTTAAGAGTAGCTCCCAAACAGCAGCAGGTGAACGCTCAGTCAAGACGCTCACCAACCACGTGTTGGTGATGCGTGTAGTTTACTGACGTCACATTCCAACATTCCTGGGCAGTGTTGGGCAAGTTATTCTGCAAGTGTAATAAGCTACTTTTGACTTATTATGCCTTAAAAAGTAATATTACATTACTTATTACATCATCGAGTAATTCATTACATTACTCGTGAAATTACTATATTACTTTCGCTTTTCGCAGACCTATCTCCACACTTCGTTTTAGCGCCGTGCCAGTGCTGGAGAAAGTAATGAAGTGTTAGTAACAAAGTTACTTGGATTAGTATTTGTAATTTGTTTTGTAAATTGTACTCCTTACACTACTCGTTACTGGGGAAAGTAATATATTACAGATTACAGTAATAATATTACTGAGTAATATTACTGCAGTCCTTCAAACGTTCAAAAATCCACGTAGTTACCTCTCACTGCCACTTTGGGCCGCCAAAGTCTGAGGCGTGATCTTTTGGAGATATTAGTGTGTGCGCGTGTGTGTGCGTGTGTGTGGGTGTGTGTGTGTGTGTGTGCATGTGCGTGTGTGTGTGTGTCTCTTGGCACTTACCTGCGGGGTCAGAGTGCTCCTGATGCACTACACCTCCCTCCTCCTCCTCACAGTGCTCGTCTCTGTCATGGTGATAGCATGGATGTGGGTAATAGTCCCGGTGCGAGTGCTCACGGTGTCTGTGGTGATCATAGTGCGTGCGTCGTCTGTCACGGTCAGTGTCACTAGCGTAGGAATGATGTCTGTGCCGTTTCCGCCTATGGGAAACGGGAACGCCAACGTAGACTGGAGGGGACTCTGAGAGAGGGGGGGGAGAGCAAAGACTTCATTAAGAAGGTAGTGTGCCACACACATAAAAACACACGCACACACACATACATACATACATACACACACACACACACACATACATACATACAAACACACGCACACACATAGACACACACGCACACACATACACATACATACAAACACACGCACACACACACATACGCACACATACAAACACACACAAACAGATGCACATAAATAATGTGTAATGGTAACACAACCTGCAATTGTAGAACATTTCAATATTGGACCAAATAAAACATCTAAATGAAAACACCACCCTATGTGAAACATATATGTCATCCTGGGCCTAAATATATCCCTCGTCGATTTAACGTGATTTTATCATTTTTATTGTGTTAACTTATTTTGATGTCTATAAATTGGTTTGAATGTATTCTCTTTTCCTATGGTTTTATTGCGCCTGTTTTAAATGTCTGCATTGAACTGCATTCTATGTATGAAAGGTGCTATACAAATAAAGCTTATTATTATTATTATTATTATTATTATTATTATTATTATTATTATTATTATTATTATAAGATTGTATCAATTCAAGATCCATCAGGAACAGAATAGCTCGTCACTTTTAGAGAAATAGAGAATGTTTTCCTCCATGTTTGTGTAGATGGTCCGTGCCACAGCGCAGGGTTGTTCTGCTCACCGTCATCATCATCATCATAGCGCCGGTGACCTCTCCTTCTGCCTCGCTGCCAGTCTTGATAGTCCATCCTGCAACAGAGATGGGGAGACACAGAGGGTTACTAAGGCCATGTGGGTACTGCTGAGAGGGAGAGAGAGTCACAACTCAGACACATTTATCTGAAGCTAAAATAAACCATTTTTTCATTCATATTTTTCTCCTGTTGTATTATGATGTGCTGCATTCCTACTTTTTCATACATACTTGAAAACACTGGGAGCAGATGGCTCTACTCATGTCTTTTCTTGAAGGTGAGCCTATGTTGTTTGGGGAAACTGACTGCATGTTATGTTGGCCAATTGTCTGTGCAGGGTTTAGTTGTATAGGCTAATATAATATATTTGGCCTGTACTAAGGTAGTTTAGCCTTCTTTTAGTGGAGCAGATCAAATGCACTTTCAATGTAAAATCGTTTACATCTGGAAAGAAGCACCAACAATTTGTCACAAATACTCCTTGGAGATTATTAGTTTGATAAAACCTATTAGCCACGCAGAAATCAAGATTTTTCCGATATGGTCCTCATTTCCAGCCCAGAAATACTATTTTATTTGTATAGAGCTGTGAAATATGAATGATCTTGCTATCAAAGCATACATTTATCACCACAGAGAAGCCAGATTTAATTTCAAAATAGCTGCCATTTTAAAAGATTGCTGCTATTTTCACCATAGAATTTCACACTGTCCAGGGCGATTTTGATGACTCTGGTGTCAAGGTCCTGGTGACAGGTTTTTAACTATGGAAGAGTCAAAATGATACATTAGAAATCCTTTTTATATCTCCTTCTGCCATTTACTCTGCATATTTCTAAAGCAATTTGCATGAACAACATTATTTTAGCAAAGCCTTTATTAGAAATGTACAGAAAATGGTAATTTTATTTGCACGAGGAGCAATGATTTATTTGGATTATGTGTAGTATGTCTTGTATTATGTGTATTGAATACACATAAGCTATGACTAGATAAATAAATAAAATAGATAAATAAATAAATAAATAAATAAATATTCAGTATATTTGATCTAATAAATACCATTTTTATATACATAGATCTTGCTGTAAACTATTTACATACATTGTCGCTCAATCAATAAATAGCTATGAAAGAATGGGAGTCAAGGTGAGGACAGGAAATCAATGGTCGCCCAGCAAGTAGTTCATCCCCACCACGTCCAAGTCGGCACACCTTAATAATCTGACCATTCGAGGATCAACAGCTATAGAAGACGTGTATCTATAATCATCTAATCTAATCTATGCTCTGGGTTGAAACAGAACCTAATCTTCACATCTACAGTGCTACACAGTGCTCTGCAAGCAAGACCAAAGCTGTAACATCTGCACCTTCCAATCCACAGCATTCAAATCTGCATCCACAATTAGTCAGTTGTTGGCAACTCTCTGCAATAGGCTGAGATCACAAGATCCATGAGATCTGCCACATATCACCTGTCTTGATCCACCCCCAGGCAGAAGGACTTCTGAGCCCATGTGCACCCAGCCTGATAGACAGCACGCTTTACATGCTGGTGAGGAGCAGCTTGACTAGGAGGGATGTTTTCGTATGGCCTCTGCTTCAGAGCAAATAATGTCCAGCCTTGCATCAGCTGTACTGGACCTGTCATACAACATATGACCACAAAGTTTATGTTTATGTTGGCAGCATCATCTATTGTTGGTAGGTACTGGCTGAGTTTTACGAAAACATTGGAAGCCTCATTATGAACGTACCAGGTTTGCCATGCAGTCTTCGCTAAATAAAGCCACAAATGCCATAACCTGACAGTCCTTCAAGTCAGTTTTGGTAGAGCACGAAGTCCTTCATCACTTGTGTTAGTGGTAGGGAGTGGACTTGGTCCAGGCGATGTGTGCCCAGCGCTTGGTGAATCCGGAGCCGACAGACGTGGGCCAGAGTGCGAGGACATCTCTTGGCCTCCAGAAAGACCCTGAGCGCCTCTGGATCTGCCCTCTTCTCCAGCTGTGCCTGCTCTCCCACCAGGGCCGGGTCAGCGCCATGGTCCAGGAGCAACTGGACGAAGGCCGCATCGCTGCCCCACCACAGCACCACACGCAGCAGGCGAGAAGCCATGTCACGGGTCAGAACGCCAGCAGCCTGGAGCAGCAGGCAGAAGCAGTCCAGGTGGTGACGGGCGGCGCTGATGTAGAGAGGAGACCTCTGGAAGGCGTGATCGCTCTCTACGTCAACAGGAACAGCAGCACGGAACCTGATGAGTTCCTGCAGTATGTCCAGCCTTCGCGCCCAGGCAGCCCAGTAGACCGGGGTGTCTGACCAGTGCCCGCTTCTGTTGGGGTCGGCCCCGGCTTCCAGGAGGATCTGGACACAGTCCAGGTGACTGCATAACACGGCCCAGTAGAGAGGCGTGCGGTCCCACCCATCAGCTAGGTCTACCTGGGCTCCCTGGGTGATCAGGTAGGCCACACAGGCAGCATGGCCACGCCTGGCTGCGATCAACAGAGGGCTCACAATCCTCAACTTATTGATCCGCCTTCTGAAGCGTTCTTCCTGCAGCAGGCTCCTCAGTTTGTCCAGGTCTCCTGCCCTGGAGGCATTGTGGAGCTGCCAGTCGTCACGCCCTGCTCGAGCACCCATTCCTCCTTCACGTCTGTCTGTCACTGTACCACACCGACTGTGTCTTAGAAGGCTTTATGAAGGGACTGAAGACATTATGACATCACAAAATTATGACATGACATTATGACACAAGATTATGACATCATAATATGACATCATAATGTTATGACATAACATTATAACTGGTGGCATCACTCACTGATGATGTCACAATCGCTGGAGTGACATCATTGATGACGTCATAATTGCTCAGGTGACATCCCTGATGTCATCACAATTGCTCGAGTGACATCACTGGTGACGTCGCAATTGCTGGAGTGACATCACTGATGACATCGCAATTGCTGGAGTGACATCACTGATGACATCACAATCTTACTTAGCAGAACTGTTTGAGAAGCATCATTTATTTAATTAGTCATAGCTTATGTGTTCAAAAGTAACCAAAGGATGCTTTGCATATTTTTCACATTACTTTAAAAGAATATGCAGAGTAAATGGCAGAATGAAACACAAAAACGATTTCTGGTGTATAATTTTGAATCACCAGACACCAGAATAATCAAAATGGGAAAGTCCTGTGAACGTCCCTACCATATCGTTTGTCATATCGTTTGTCCTGTGAACGTCCCTACCATATCGTTTGGGGGGACCAAAAGCGAACACTAAGGTGATGTCCCGCAAACGTCTTGCAGAAAATGTCATGGTGACCAATGGGGGCGCCGTAAACGTCCGGGGGACGTCCTCGGTTAGCTGAGTTCACACTCGCATTGAATGTGAGTTGTCTTTTCCTATATGTCTTTGGTCAGGGATTCCTCCCGGTCTTCCAGTGACTCTTGCTTTGCAATGTGAGGTTTCCAGGCCACGTATTCATCATCATCATCATGTGACCTCAACAGATCAATGTGTGACAAGAGGAAAAGTCAATGTTAAACCCCGGCAGGCAGCCCTGCCTGCAGCCACAGAGAGAGAGACAGGCAGCTACAGTATGGATATACATGAGGGAATTCCCCAATAATAACTGTCTGTATAGTACTTGTGCAAATTGCTTTACAATAAAGCAGAGGTTCTCAAACGTTTTTCAGCCAAAGACCCCTTACAAGATAGAAAAGATACCGGGGACCCCCTCTTTCTGATTTGTGATTTTGGGCTAAGCTAAATTGTTTCCACGGAAACGTGCTTGACTTTTAAATTGATAGGTTTGTTAGATTAGAATGTAATCCATGAAACATTTTAGATTTAAAGCGTAAAATATTTTCGTTGAACTATGAAGCTTTTGCAAAAGATATATATATATATATATATATATATATATATATTTTCCCTGAAAACTTTTCACGGACCCCCATTTGAGAACCACTGCAATAAAGTATCAAATCAAGGATTAGTATAATATTAAACCAGAAGAGAAAGTGGTTACAAACAAAAACACAATAAAATACTAAAAGACAAACAAATAAGCTTTGCACACCTTGTTAATTGAAGATTCCATGCTGTTGTATTTTGTGCTAATCATTATTAGCATTATTATTTGTATAATTATTATTTGTATAATATATATATATATATATATATATATATATATATATATATATATATATATATATAGCGTTCCTTCATATGCTTGATGTTATATTTAGGAAGGAAATGTTTCATTCTCTTAAAAAAGGAGAAGACAAAAATAGGAGCTGTTGAATTAATTAGAAAATCATCTTTTTTTCATAAACAGTATTAAATTCAGACACACCAACCTAGAGGACATGTCACTCACGGCTAGCGTGATAAATACTCCCTACAACCTTATTTGTAACAGTAAAAATAACCAAAACAATTTGATAGTAAGGTAATTTTTGTCTGCAGCAAGCTTAGACAAAAATGTATATCATGTATAGCAAACTATTAGCAATACTTGTAGGTCTGAGCTAGGGATGTTCATTTAGAAAATTTTCCATAATCGATAATCGGTGCAAATTAACGATCAATTATCGATTATCCATCATATTAATACTCCAATACTCTGCTGTCCCCGGCGCATGCCGGTGTGAATTCCCCATGTTTAAAACAGTTTTGTTGGCACAAAGGCCCGTGCCCAGCCAGAAAACTAGAGACTATATGAAGCTCCACCTCACGTTAGTCGGCTGTGCAATGGAGTGGGGCGAGGAGGAACGAATTCCACCCAAACCTAGTCCAAAAAAATATTTTTTTTTTATTATTTTTTTATAATAACAAAATCGATCCAAATTCCACAGGATCGATTCCAATCCTTAACGATCAATTATCGATTTTCGACAATTGATGAACATCCCTAGTCTGAGCGATCACATTATAACATTTGGTTGTGACTTTTTCCAAATTTCCCTCATGGAGGAATTGTAGATCTCTCAGCATTACGTATGTCCTCTGTGGGGCTGTAACTAACGATTATTTTCATTGTCGATTAATCTGTTGATTATTCTCATGATTAATCGATTAGTTGTTTGGGCTATATTGTCAGAAAATGGTGAAAAAAGCCGGATCAGTGTTTCTCAAAGCCCAAGATGACGTCCTCAAATGTCTTGTTTTGAGTAGGAGTAAAGAAAGAAAGAAAGAAAGAAAGAAAGAAAGAAAGAATTGCTCAAACCTTGCTTGTTACCTTGCTTTTAGTTTCTTTTGGATTTTTGTAATTTTATTTATTTTGCAATTGGTATAACCAAGTTGTATTCTTTTATTTGTTATTGTATGTTAATTACCTAAATTAACCCTAACCCTAACCCTAACCTTAACCCTTGTTATTTAACTGTTTTTATGTGAATTTCTATGTGAAAATTTGGTCGCAAAATAAAAATACTCAAACCGATTATCAAAATAGTTGGCAATTAATTTAATAGTTGACAACTAATCGAATAATCGTTGCCACTCTAGTTCTCTGTGCGCTCAAGTGGACGTGTGTTTCTCTCTCAGTCTGGTTCGGGGGAGTTTTCTAGGCTGATCGATAGATGTCATTTGTGATAGCCGGCTACTTCCTGAACCCTGATCACTGAGTGTGAAGGTCAGCCGCCCACCCACGCCCACCCACGCCCACCCACACACACCCACACACACACACACACACACACACACACACACACACACACACACACACACACACACACACACACACACACACACACACACACACACACACACACACACACACACACACATCTGTTCCACTTCCCACTGATGAGAAGCAGTCTTAGAGCAGAGGGTTACACTGAACACATTTAGCTACGCCCACACCATTGGCCCACAGGCAGACAGACAGACAGACAGACAGACAGACACACACACACACACACACACACACACACACACCCACACACACACACACACACACACACACGTTCCACTTCCCACTGATGAGCAGAGGGTTATTCACCTTATGTAGGAGAGACAGTCTGGCTTAAGAGACTATCAGGAAGTGTAAACACAATCGACTTGTAAAATTACGTGTGCTTCTGAACAATATGCCCCCATCCAAACACATAAAATCAAAACATATAGGTCTACTACTCTTAATAATAATTTGGTTGCACTGTTTTGTTTTTTTGTGGATTTTTCCCCCAATATTTTATTTTAAATTTTTCTGAACAACATGATTGACTGGTAAGAACACTGAGGTCTGGCGGTGCCAGTGACTTTCTACCCAACTGCCATCTGCCTCTTCAAAGACACCCGAAAGCCCTCCCACGCATATCTGAATCTCGATTCAAGATTCAAGATTCAAGATTTTTATTGTCACTACGTAGTACAAGTATGCACGTGTGAAATACTTATGCTGTAGGTTCCGTTACAAACAAGGTGCAGTTTTAGTATTGTGCTTTATGTTTGGCTATAGATTACTATGAGGAACATTATTTACCGGCAATATTTTCTGCATGTATTCTTCTGCCTTGTTGCTCATTTAGTTTTCACATGTCATTTGATCGAAGAGCGTTTACCCAGCAACATTTTCGACATGATTTGGCTCAGGAATGATAAGAGAAACACTTGGAAACTTCATGGTTTTGCAGGAAACATGACAGATATCAGAACCCTCTAAATAAGTGAGAACGTTCTTTCTGCTCAATCAAACCCCTACAGCTTTTCTGAACATGATTCAAATGTGTCCAGCAACATCTAAATCAGTGGTTCTCAACTTGTGGGTCGCGGGGCCGTTTTGAGTGGGTCACGGATGTACAGTACATATGAAAAAAAAACAGTTCTACTCGTTGAGCATGCCGGCGTTCATGGCCAACATTGCTGTCCTTCAGAGGCTGTAGCAGGCTCATTTTAAAGCCAGATAAAAGGCCTAAGGCCTCCATGTCATGCTATCTACGAGCATCACCAGTTTAAACTTGTGTTTAAAAAGCATAGGCCTAAAAAAAAATCAGAAATTTGGGTCACGACTTAATGACTAAGGAAAAATGTGGGTCGTGAGGCTACTAGACCAGTTGAGAACCACTGATCTAAATGAAGCACATTTACATTACAATGGATTCAGTGCCTCAAATGAATGGAGTACTAAATGTGAGGGAAAATACACTTTCCGTCTCATTCTCATTTTGAGAATATACTTAACCAAAGGACCAGATCAAATCTGACAAGTGCAATTACTCAGACTGTGTAGTACTAGTAATAACACTAATAAAAACAAAAAGAACACATGTGAATTTGCAGTAGCTCCATCCACATGTGCAAAAAAAGAATGATACCAAATTATACACGATACCAAATCAAGATCAATACTTTCAAATATCATATATAATTAATAGTCATGTAAACTTTATTCTCTTACCCGATGTGAGAGATGAGCTTGAGCTGAACAAGATGAAGTATCAAGTATTTTTAAAGAAGAAAATACTGCAACAAACTACAAACAACTCTGAATGACCATATGAGATGATCTGAATCTGAAGCTGATGGACAGTGGAAAGATAGCATTGAGTGTGTTTGGGTGGGCGGAGGGAGGGGAGAGAGAGAGAGGGAAAGAGAGAGGGGGGGGGGGGGGTTGGATCACTACAGTAACAGTGTGTGGACTGGGGTATGATCAGTTCATTCTGTCGGGTATCAGTCACGTGACGTGACACACCATCGTGCCCCAATTCACAAAAGGTCTTATTTATAAATTGTGAGTAGAGCCAATTTGTGCATAAACGTTCCTGACCATTTTTACTGCCATTTCCGCATCACCTTATATGATCTTGAATAGGTAAACCAGCCATTTCAAAGAGATATTATATAGCCTATGTTTTGATCATTCACAACTTGGTTATCCACGTTATTGAAAACATACACACTAAATACTTTATAAATGAGACAAAATAAGTGCATTTAGGCAGAGTTAATAGGCTATAATTTTTCCCTCTCATTACAAACACAATATATTAATTTGAAATAAAAGACCGTGGAAGAAATTCTGCAAATTTATTTGGCAATCCAAATAAAATCTCCTGCGACCACCTTGTGGGTCCCGACCCAGTCTTTGGGAAAGACTGTCTACACTACCAATTTCATCTTCATATTTCTATATGAATATTTAAATTACATGAAAAATAGTTCGCACAATTGAGACTTCATAACAGACCACACTGTAGAGCCATACCATGTAGCTGCATGATCCAAGCATCGAGAAGACCACTCATTTGACTCTTTTAATTAGTCACCACTAGATGGCTCTGGAAATCTAGCTTCTGTTGCAGGGATGGCAGAGGACAAGACAAGATGGTAAATGACTGAGTGATCAGCTTTGATGTTAGTAATCCACAGTGGAAGAAATCAGATGTGTTCTGCTGCTAGATGATGGCATGATGTAGCACTACAACTTACCATGAAACATGTCCCCAACCACCTCATGTGTTGTGTTGACTTGCTGCGGTAGGGCTGCCTCACCTAGGTGAAGGATTAGGTATTGAAGTTAGGAGTGGTTTTGAGTTAAGAGCAGCTGTGTAAAAATATGTACAAAATGTACACATACAGTACATTAGCAATACAAAGTATTTGTCCCTGTTCCTTTTTTCATATTTTGATTCTTAGGTTTGCCCGCTGCGCTTGCTCGGCCGCCGCCCAGGCTCACCCGCCCTGCAGCTCGCCGAGCTGGCGCTGCAGCTCGCATATGGCCTTGCCCGCCCTGCAGCTCGACCGCTGTGCGGGCTCACATGCTCTAATGACATCACTGATGATGTCACAAACTGATGATGTCACAACTTGCACAATTGCTCAAGTGACATCACTGATGACATCACTTCCAGGACAAAATTGAAACAGAGAACATTGCCCACATGCTTCCTTTTATAATATAGATGGGATCAGACTGGATCTAACTCAGCTTTTGTCACTGACCAGATACAGTACCGGTAGATATCACATAGAAAATCACTTTGATATAAATTAGATAATTATTAATTAGTATTAATTAATAATTAAGCCATAAACTGAATGGCTGATAAACAGAGGTACTAGCTAGATAGACACACTTATAAAAAAGGATCATACAAGACAATACATGACCATTGACCATCCTTGGCCGAGTACTCCCCAGTCAAGGTTCAGTAGGCCTACCACCTCCGCTGATTTCCCTATAGACACTGCAGAGCCCAAGCTTCCTCTATTTCAGGATGATGTATGAGAGGTCCTGACATGGCAGAGTGCGTATACAGGTCCTGACATGGTGAAAAGTGCTTATACAGTCTATGCTTTTAACTCTCAGGGGTTGGAGGTCAACTTTGGAACCCCAGAGAGCATGGCACCCGGGGAGCCCGATGCCGAGTGTAAAGCGTGAGGATGTAAGGCTAAATATCTCTTTATGATGGTGAGATATGATGTGTTTAGGCTGAATTAATGTGTTCTACGATGAGACCAACCAATGGTTGTAGATACAGACGGTCACGTTATTTCCAGTAACGTGTGTGTGCGCGTGGCCATGGGGGAAAACGTGAGGATTTCATTTCCCCCATGCTGACCTATTGACCTAGCCCCAGAACGTGACGCTGCTACTGTACTCCGATGGAGACTGCTTCTAAATGGTTGTTTCACGCAGGTGACGCAGCAGTATCATTTTTAACAGCGCCGGTCAAATTACTGGCTTCATTAGGGTTACTATATGTTTGGATCTGCAATCGGAGGTCGGATACGGGTAGGAGAGCTTTTTTAACAGCGTTTTCCACCCATTGAGGATTCGAACACTGTGTGACGCTGACTGCTGCCTGTACGAGAATATTATCGGATTAGATTTTCATATTGCGAGGAAACAATGTTATGGGCTTTTCCAAATGTTTTGGAAATAAAGAAAGACTCTAAAACTAAATGAATGCCTGCAAAACCGTTTACAGTTTTCAGATGTGTGAGATTATGTGGAGTGACCCTTTAAGTTTGTTCTATCTGACCCCCCCCCCCCGAAACCTTCAGAATGCAGAAATAAGGTCAGTTTGCTGACATGATTGCACAAGTTTGAAGTTTGTAAGTCAGAGCCCGCTTTTCCAGTGAGAGTCAAGCGAGCTGAGGGCTAATAGGCCTAGGCTAGCCTACTCACCAAATAGAAGTGGCAAGCAGGAGTGGCTGCGGGATACTTTGGTTTTAAATGTTGGTGTGGTGCTGTCAGGGCTGCTGCTGGCCATTTGGGTGCCCTAAGCGTAATTGTTTTGTGGTGGTGCCCCCCCCCCCCCCCCCCCCCGCAAAACTTTCAATAAATGTCAAACGAAAGACTGCAAAATCATTAATTATGAACGATACTAGTGTATCTCACATTACATTACATGTGGCAAACAAACAATTGTTAGAATTACTGTACATGTCAGCAAACAAGCGATTGTTAAACTGTACATGCAAGCAGGGGCGGACTGGGATCATAATTCAGGCCAGGAATTAGATACCAAGCAGGCCAGGCCAATACGGGCTGACGTGTGTGCCGGCGTCCGAAGGGCGGCGGCGAATTTTTTGGGCTGTTTGAAGCCCAATTTGGGCCATTTGAAGCCAGATTTGGGCTGTTTGAAGCCAGATTTGGGCCGTTTGAAGCCCGATTTGGGCCGTTTGAAGCCAGATTTGGGCCAGTTGAAGCCAGATTTGGGCCGGTTGAAGCCAGATTTGGGCCGTTTGAAGCCCAATTTGGGCCGACTCCAATTTTACAATGAGATGCACCCACTTTAACCCTGAATAAAGTAATAAAAGCACTAGTAAACCAGTAGGCAGCGCCTGGCCTGCTGTTCAGTGAGTGGCCTGACTGAGGGCACCAAAAACAAAAACATTTTTTTTTTTTTTTTGGTGCCCTCAGTCACATGATGCCCTACGCAGTCTGCGTACTCTGCGTAATGGGGTGCGGCGGGCCTGGGTGCCGTGGTGGAAGGCCATTCTATTCTATTGAGGTTTTAACTTTACTTTATTATTGGCTTTACTGCTGAAAATTCGACAGACTTTCTTTTAATTAAAACTCGCGGTAAAGTTCTTTGATCTTTTCCCTCGCTCTCCAGCCATCTCCCATTGGCAATGTCTTCTTTGCCAGTGTCTAGTCGACTACATGTCGGTCAGATCAGAGCACTGCTGCCACCTAGCGCTGCCTTTGCGCATTGCATCATTGACTGTAAACATGATGTGCTGTCAATGTGTGTGAGAGACAAACAGAAAGAGAAGGGGGGGGGGGGCGCTAGTGAAAGAAAGGCTGCCTTGTGTGAGTGTAACTGGATCGCATCTATCGTTCTGAGAGACCAGCAGAGACATCACGACTTGAACTCACTGATTCTTAAAAAACGAAAACCAATGACTATCTGAAAAGCCAAATTAATCTGACGGAACTTTTGTGTGCAGTCTGTGCTGGATAGAAATTATGTTTTTCTTCTTCTTTTATACATAGGCTAAACATTACACATTGTATTGTAACGGCATCAGATAGATTAGGGCTCCAAGGCTGCATCCATGCATCTAATCTCAGCTGGGTGAGGTGATTTTTTAATAGGCAGTGATTGCCAGACCAATCGTCTGGTGTGTGTGTGTGTGTGTGTGTGTGTGTGGTGTGTGTGTGTGTGTGTGTGTGTGTGTGTGTGTGTGTGTGTGTGTGTGTGTGTGTGTGTGTGTGTGTGTGTGTGTGTGTGCGTGTGTGCGTGCGTGCGTGCGTGCGCATGTGAATGGACAGCTGCGATTTGACGTTTTTCGGCGGTCTCCTCAAGAGTGCAGCAGGTCTTCCAGCGCACTGGAGTCTGGAGAGCAGGTAGCGCGCAAACTTCCCACCAAGACATTTTCAACCGCGCATTTTTCCATTTGGCATGACCCAGATCATTTTTTTAACGACGTATTTCTTTCCAAATTTGCATCTGAAGTAATAGGACACTATAGCTATTTTTAACGTCCAGCTCACCAAACAGAAGATGGACCCTCACCCTCTCTTCAACATCACAGACCATGCCTGTAACATGACAGGTTCCACCAATTGCACTGACGACTTCAACCAGTTCGTCCAGCCAGTGTGGCAGATCACACTGTGGGCAATTGCCTATTGCAGCATCGTTGCCGTGTCCGTGGTCGGTAACGTCATGGTCATCTGGATTATTCTGGCACATAAACGCATGAGGACCGTCACCAATTACTTTCTGGTAAATGTAAATTTCCTCTGAAATCTCATATAAAAAAGAGAGAGTATGAACCAGTGTCAACCTGAGGTGGGAGTTTGCTATAATAGCCTAATGGTAGGCTAATTGATATTTTCGAATGAATACATAATAATAATAAGTGTTTATACAGTATTAAGATATACAAAAAATCTAGAGGCTATATTAAATGAATATGTTAAAATGTTATTTTTCCCTTCAAAAATATTGCTGATACAATTCAAGGTTCAATGGCCAGCTTTATTTGTCCCTTTATTGGCTACTGGTTTTGCAGCATAGCTCAATTAAGACAAAATACAAAAATAGCCTAAAAATGCTTTGCAATGCTGCAGTGGATACAACCAATTTTAAAGACCCATAAAGTCATGTTTCAAGATGTATAGCCTATAAAACACTTTGAATGATCATTTGTGTCTGATGGTTTTCCCCACAAAAAAACTTTATATTATCTTGTTAAAATCCTTAAAATGACTTCCCCTCCTTCTCCCTCATTTAAAAATCCAAAGCAACCACCAATCAGGGATATCTAGAAGCTAACTATAGCCAATCACAGCATACAACACAGGCTTCTCAACACATTCTCACTCCCAACTCGTGACAAAGTGACGACAAGGGTTCCTGACCGATCTGCAGTATATGACGAGATGGGAGTGAGAATGTGTTGGGGATTTAACTGCTGAATACTGGCTGCAGTATTCGTGATGTCACGAATCTTGCTTGTTGAAAATGGCCTTTTCAGTCAGCTGAGAAACCTTCCACTTTCAGCTAAGCAGACGACTGTGGAAACAGCCTTCAGGGAGAGAGCAGGCTTGCCGTATAAAAGATGTCTGGGTGCAGCTCAGGGGAACTTGTCTGTGTGTATTTTTTACAAGATGGAGATAAGACCAGCACATTGTATTGCAGGTGAACCTGGCCTTTGCGGAGGCCTCCATGTCAGCGTTCAACACAGCCATCAACTTCGCCTACGCTGTTCACAACGAGTGGTACTTTGGTCTGGTCTACTGCCGCTTCCACAACTTCTTCCCCATTGCTGCCGTGTTCGCCAGCATCTACTCCATGACGGCCATTGCACTGGACAGGTGAGGTGAGGTGTGTGTGTGTGTGTGTGTGTGTGTGTGCACGTGCGTGCGTGCGCAGGATTACTCTCAAAATGAGAGCTAGCAATAGCACCTTTAGGCTACAGTATATGCACTATAGCAGCTCCCTTATACTGTTAGTGCAATATAGAGGGACCTTTATTTAATATGGAGCCATTTTTCAAAGGTCTCACTTCTATATGGAAGTTGTATGTATGGACGGGGCTTTGCAGTCAGTTGAACTGAAATTGTATGGGGCTGCGGTAGGCTACAGGATTTCAGACCAGTAAATTATCCTACAGGTTAGAGCAGGGGTGGGCAACTGTTTTTCATGGGGGGCCACATGAGAAACCCAGATTGTTGCCGGGGGCCGAACAAATATTGTCATGCTGTAACCCATGGATGGGCAACTTTGATGATAGAGAGGGCCACCAAAAAAAATCCTCGCTACCAGATTTTGCTGAAAATGTGGGGGCATTTGAGGCTCCAAAACTAATTTAAAATTAACAGTTGTGATGTCATTATTCAGTCTTAACCGCCAATATTTGATCCTTTTCTCACTCACCTATGTCACCACCTGCTCTCCCTGCAGGTCTTGAAATTAACTTTTTTGACCACCTGCCAATATGGCTGCTAGATTTTAAAGTTACCAGCTAATTAGGATTTCCACTAGTCGAAATGTTTTTCTTGAAATAAACCAGAATATGAGTGGGTTAATTTAAGCATAAGTATCAGTAAGTGGCCCGGGATTCTCAAAGCCTGTGTTGAGGGTCACACGAACAGAAATGCACTCTTGAAGCTAAATAAATCCAAAACCAACGAGTTAATTATTAAAATTTCTACTTCAATGTAGAACAGTCATTTCTTACACATGAGATTACTTTTAGCCTTTTAGTCATAAAGATTATTGAAAGATATTCCATATTCCAGACTGAAATGCTATAACAGAAGTGGAGTATTGGCCAGAATAACATGAACATTTGGACACTTATTCAGCGGGTATCTTGCATGTTGCGTTCCTGTTCAAAACGTCGGCTGTTTTACCTGCTCAAACTAGTCTGACTCACCTGGTCAAACCTAGTTTGACTCACATTATGAGTCACAGAGTCAGACTAGGTTTATGAGTCACAGGAAGTGTAAATACCATCGGAACTTCCGATTGTATTTACACTTCCTGTTAGTCTCTCAGGCCGGACAGTCCCTTCTGCATAAGGTGAATACAAACATGGACGTAGCCTCTGTGACTCTGTGACATCACGCATTGTTTTGTGGCCTCCCGTTTTGAAGCCTCGAGTTCTTGGGCTTTTCAGAGCTGGTCAGAGCCACAGCGGCCGCTGCGTACTATTGGTCTGTGATCATCGAGCTTCACGATCACTGGACAGGCGACCTGTCAATCACGCCCCCAAAGTATAGCCTGTTTTATCATCTATTTTACTTTAAATGGGACCATAATTTACTAAACGAACATCATGCTGTATTGAAGAAGCATGAGACTTGCGATTGAGACCAGATTGAGACCAGATTGAGACCAGATGGAGACAAGTGTTTACTGAGGTGATAAATCAAGTGAGAAGTCGGGTCATTTTCGCATTGAGTTCTATACAATGGACCCTTTTCACGGGGGCCATTTTGTGTGGAAAAGACAGGGTAAACACAGGTGCAAGCAAAACACTAACGAGGGTTTCCAAATTCCAATCATGGAAGTTGGAAACCCTCATTAGTGTGTTGCTTGCACCTATGTTTATCCTGTCTTTTTGACACAAAATGGCCCCCGTGAAAAGGGTCTATTGGACTTCTCTTTGCAGACAGACTGTACTGTATATAAATGGGTGAGTTATATAAAAAATTCACCCCCTCCCCGTGCAGTTTTCATGTACGGGTAAATTGTGTGTGTGTGCGTGTGTGTGCGTGCGTGCGTGCGTGTGTGTGTGTGTGCATGCGTGTGTGTGTGTGTGTGCACTGTGCGTGCGTGCGTGTGTGTGTGTGCGTGCGTGCGTGCGTGTGTGTGTGTGTGCATGCGTGCGTGCGTGTGTGTGCATGTGTGTGTGTGTGTGTGCTTGCATGTGTCCCAGGTACATGGCCATTATCCACCCCCTGCAGCAGAGGCTGTCTTCCACAGAGACCCGCGTGGTGATGGGTGTGATCTGGCTGCTGGCGCTCCTGCTGGCCTTCCCGCAGTACTACCACTCCTCCACCGCCCTGCTGCCTGGACGCCAAGTCTGCTACATCGACTGGCCCGAGTACACCGCCGCCGACTTCAAAAAGATGTGAGTACTACCACGTGAAGAAGAAAAGAGATGTGAGTACTACCACGTGAAGAAGAAAAGAGATGTGAGTACTACCACGTGAAGAAGAAACGACAACACTTCACCGCAATCAGCAGAATACAACCATCACATTGGGTTCATTCTGCCTTAATTCACTGCAAAGTGATTTCATGCATTCGAGTAATCATGATCCTCAAGGCTGGGCTCCTTGCAGTGACACAGATGAAGAATCACCACTGTGTGTGTGCTGTGTGCGCTGTGTGTGTGTGTGTGTGTGTGTGTGTGTGTGTGTGTGACATGTGTGTGTGTCTGTGTTTGTGTGTGTGCGTGTGAGACGGGCTCAGTGCCATGTGATATGTGAGCACACACCAAAAACACTGCTGATTCAAACTGTTGGGTTGTGTGTGTTATAATGTATCGCTGCCAGCTTCTTTCATTCCCCTTGAAGTAATTTCCGCTGGGTTGTTGTTTTATGGTTGAACCCGATGCAGGCAGGAGAGCCTCGGCCAGACCACACTAATCAATGTTATGAACTATTCACCAACACTCAATCATAGAAATGAGCCTGCCAAGTGGCTCTGTGGAAAATTAATAATTAATTCCACTAATTCCAGTGCCAAAACAGTGATATTTTCTCCTTTCCTTCGCTTCTCACTCTTTAATGTCTACCCCCGCACCGCCTTGCTGCAGATACTACGTTTGCGTGGCATTGCTGATCTACTTCCTGCCCCTTTGCATCATGGGATGCGCGTACATGGCGGTGGGCGTCACCCTCTGGGCAAGCCAGATCCCTGGAGATTCCTCCGACCGCTACAGGGAGCAGCTTATTGCTAAACGCAAGGTGATGCTTGCATGCTCTCTCTCTCTCTCTCACACACGCACGCACACACACACACATGCACACACACACATCACGTGCGCGTGCAGGCACACACACACACACACACACACACACACACACACACACACACACATACACCAATTTTCTCTTTCCCCATAGGCTATGTAAGTAAGGCTAAGTGTAGTAATGCACTATCACAAACTGCTATCATTTAATGTAATTGCTTTGTTATCCCCACATGAAAAACTCAATGTGATTATAAAGCCACTGTGCCTCCAAGGGGCAACCACGGCTTCTGAAAGATGAAGCCAATGCGGAAGTGCCTTAAACCTGCATTCCTTTCGATGGCCTGCAGGGGACCAATCAACTTGCTCCAAGAGGTCAGATGGGAAAATGAGCCCCTACTTCTCACTTGATTCATGACCTCAGTAAACACGTTCCTAATGAGTTGATGGTCTCAATCGCTCGTTTCAAGTCTTCTTCAATACATTTGTAAATGATGTTCCCACCTTTTTTTGAATGCCCACTGTAAAGATATGTTTGGGTACAAGGTCCAGTTTAAGTGACCTGATTGTTGCAGCTTGCCATTTCCTAATACGGTTGATTTGAACACTCTGCAGGCAAGATGGCCGCCTACACTTCCTTCTTTACCCTGGCAGAATTCCTCCCCCATAAACTAACATAACCTGGCCAATAAGTATGTAACATACTAAATAAAACAAATGCTAATGTCTTCATTTGATGTAGAATGCAGAGGACATGTAACTGTTTAGTTAAACTCGCATTCCAGGAATATTGCATTTACTGCGCTGCTCTAAAATAACGTAGTTGGCTCGAGACTGTTTCATCTTGGAACCCACTCGCTTTGCGCCAGAACACAATCGATTTGGGGGTGGAACACGTCAGGATTGGCCAACGCCAACGCCAGTGCCCAGAACTGTCAAATCAAATCATCGACAGAGACGCTATGGCCCACCTCCCAGTATTTTCAGTGTATCAGAGATAGATAGAGAACGTGACAAATATAACCACGTTATGCTTATAAACAACAAACTAACGCTGGTGATCCGTATGGAAATTTAACAGTGTTACTCGAAATGGTTAAAAGTTATATACATTTGGTCATTCAGTGGCATTTTACTGCCATGTAACATAGCTAGCTAGCCGCTAACATTAGCCACAGTAGGCTGCGCACTGCGCTCTTAAAGGGATATTTATCGACGAGATTTCTGCCCAGCTGGACCTGATTAGTGATTTGCTCCGTTCGCCCAGACGGGTGTCAAGCTGTCAGCAACAAGGCTGGGAGGATCACACCGGGAGAAAAACGCATAGGCATCATGGCCGCTAGAAATAAGGTGGATAACGCAGACTATGTTTTGGGGCGTGATTGACAGGTCGCCTGTCCAGTGATCTCGCAGATCACGGACCAATAGCGGGTGGCGCTGTGGCTCCATGGGAAAAGCCCTGCTCTCACGCTAGCTGCTTCTGGCTACAAAAACAAAAAAGCACTCAGGCAATATAATGTCACAGTGGCTATGTCCATATTTGTATACAGTCTATGCATCATCCTCTCCCTGCCCTCCTCCAGGTGGTGAAGATGATGGTGGTGGTGGTGTGTACGTTCGCTGTGTGCTGGTTGCCATACCACGTCTACTTCCTGCTGCACCAGTTCTTCCCCGATTGGTTCGAGCAGCGCTACATCCAGCAGGTCTACCTGGCCGTCATGTGGCTGGCCATGAGCTCCACCATGTACAACCCCATCATCTACTGCTGCCTCAACAGCAGGTAGGCAGCGTGGAGGGAGGCAGCGTGGAGGGAGGCAGCGTGGAGGGAGGCAGCGTGGAGGGAGGCAGCGTGGAGGGAGGCAGCGTGGAGGGAGGCAGCGTGGAGGGAGGCAGCGTGGAGGGAGGCAGCGTGGAGGGAGGCAGCGTGGAGGGAGGCAGCGTGGAGGGAGGCAGCCTGGAGGGAGGCAGCGTGGAGGGAGGCAGCGTGGAGGGAGGCAGCGTGGAGGGAGGCAGCGTGGAGGGAGGCAGCCTGGAGGGAGGCAGCATGGAGGGAGGCAGCCTGGAGGGAGGCAGCGTGGAGGGAGGCAGCATGGAGGGAGGCAGCCTGGGGGGGAGGCAGCATGGAGGGAGGCAGCCTGGAAGGGAGGCAGCCTGGGGGGGAGGCAGCGTGAAGGGAGGCAGCCTGGAAGGGAGGCAGCCTGGAAGGGAGGCAGGAGGCAGCGTGGAGGGAGGCAGCCTGGAGGGAGGCAGCATGGAGGGAGGCAGCCTGGAGGGAGGCAGCCTGGAGGGAGGCAGCCTGGAGGGAGGCAGCGTGGAGGGAGGCAGCATGGAGGGAGGCAGCCTGGAGGGAGGCAGCGTGGAGGGAGGCAGCGTGGAGGGAGGCAGCGTGGAGGGAGGCAGCATGGAGGGAGGCAGCCTGGGGGGGAGGCAGCATGGAGGGAGGCAGCCTGGAAGGGAGGCAGCCTGGGGGGGAGGCAGCGTGAAGGGAGGCAGCCTGGAAGGGAGGCAGCCTGGAAGGGAGGCAGCCTGGAAGGGAGGCAGGAGGCAGCGTGGAGGGAGGCAGCCTGGAGGGAGGCAGCCTGGAGGGAGGCAGCATGGAGGGAGGCAGCCTGGAGGGAGGCAGCGTGGAGGGAGGCAGCGTGGAGGGAGGCAGCGTGGAGGGAGGCAGCATGGAGGGAGGCAGCCTGGGGGGGAGGCAGCATGGAGGGAGGCAGCCTGGAAGGGAGGCAGCCTGGGGGGGAGGCAGCGTGAAGGGAGGCAGCCTGGGGGGGAGGCAGCGTGAAGGGAGGCAGCCTGGAAGGGAGGCAGCCTGGAAGGGAGGCAGCCTGGAGGGAGGCGGGAGGCAGCCTGGGGGGGAGGCAGCCTGGAGGGAGGCAGCCTGGGGGGAGGCAGCCTGGAGGGAGGCAGCCTGGAGGGAGGCAGCCTGGAGGGAGGCAGCCTGGGGGAGAGGCAGCCTGGAGGGAGGCAGCCTGGAGGGAGGCAGCGTGGAGGGAGGCAGCCTGGAAGGGAGGCAGCCTGGGGGGGAGGCAGCGTGGAGGGAGGCAGCCTGGGGGGGAGGCAGCCTGGAGGGAGGCAGCGTGGAGGGAGGCAGCCTGGAGGGAGGCAGCCTGGAGGGAGGCAGCCTGGAGGGAGGCAGCCTGGAGGGAGGCATCGTGGAGGGAGGCAGCCTGAAGGGAGGCAGCCTGGAGGGAGGTAGCCTGGAAGGGAGGCAGCCTGGAGGGAGGCAGCCTGGAGCAGTGGCGCCGGAACGAGTTTGCAATTAGGGGGACAAAAGCAGGGAGAAGGGAGTCTTTTTTGCGTTTTTTGGAGCGTTTGGATGATTTTTAGCCATATTTAGAGGAATATCTCATTTTAAATTAACATTAGAATTATACTGTAGTGAGGGGGGGGGGATGTGCGCATATATCGATATCGGCAATCAGCCGAAAGAGTTGGAAATATCGGCATATCGCATGTTGGCAAAAATACTATGTCCTCTGACATTATTATCTATTATCTCTCCCTCCTCTGACATATTATCCCTCCCTCCTCTGTGCAGATTCAGAGCCGGGTTCCAGGAGGTGTTTTGCTGCTGCGCTTGCGCCCCCACCGGGCCGAGTGAGGGACTAGAGCTCAAGTCACCCCGCTACCTGCAAACCCAGGTGTGGGCGGCGTGTTTACTGTACATGTGTGAGCAAGCCAATGGGCAGAATAAAATGTCAGCATTGAACTCTTCTGGAATCCACGGATATGTACAATCTCAACATACATTTTGAAAGAAAACGTCGGCCTTTTTACGATTCTAAAACGTGGCATTTTATGTTTTTGCAAACCTACAATCTACAATGTAAATTTTAAACAAAATTGTGCTTAATTGCTGCCTTTCCAACGTTAAACGCAAGTAAAACAACTTTAAAAACGTATGTTTAGGCAAGTAAGACAACTTGGTTAAGGTTAGGATTATGGTTTGGTTAAGGCTTAAAGGGATACGTTTGCCATTTGCCATTTGCCATATCGCCCATACATAACCAAGATACACAATACCTTTACCGGCACTCTCCGTACAGTATACAGTGAGCTACACTCGTCCAGTTAGTTAGTAACACCAATGAATTGGAGGAAATGGTACAACCGTTCAAAGTCACCAAAAACACACATTTCAAACAGCGCCAAAAAGCTCTATGTACATGTTGTGACTCGGGTACTCACCACGAGATGAAATAATAATCCATAGTTATGTGAAACGTCATTTTCGTAGTAATCCACACACGGAGAAGTAAACAAAGATCAAGTTACTTCCTTGTTTGCCTGTGCATGCGCGCATGTGCTGTATGCAGCGCGGCCATGTTTAGAAAGTAGTTCCGGTTTACCTTAAAAAAAAGTGTTTCTCTGCATTTTGGATTATTATTTAATCTCGTGGTGAGTATCCGAGTCACAACATGTACATGGAGCTTTGTGGCGCAACGTATTTTTTTGTTCTGAAGTGTGATGGGTATCTGTGGATTGCAGAAATGTACAATTATTATTAGTCGACCAGGCTGGTGTGAGAGCGATTATTTTCGCTTGTTTTATGAATGTAACCTCTCTTCGTCTGTCCCCAGGCAAGTGTGTACCGAGCCAGTCGGATGGAGACCTGCGTCTCCACCGTCGTCCATCCCGCAGGAGTAGAGCAGGACAGGGCGGAGCTATCAGCCGGCTCCCCTCTCAGCCCGCCTCCCTCGGACCTCACATCCAATGGCTCAATAGCAAAGACGATGATCACCAAGAGCCCTGACAGTCACTCATGCTAGAGCTAACAAGCATCAAGACTGATGTGACTGTAAAACACTCACAAAGTGGAGCACTAACGTTAGCCCACTTAGCACTGGCTAAAAACCTGCCATCAGCTGGCTCTGACTGGACTACAGAAGCAGTGCACACTCAGACTGGACTACAGAAGCAGTGCACGCTCTGCTCTGACTGGACTACAGAAGCAGTGCACACTCTGCTCTGACTGGACTACAGAAGCAGTGCACGCTCTGACTGGACTACAGAAGCAGTGCACACTCAGACTGGACTACAGAAGCAGTGCACGCTCTGACTGGACTACAGAAGCAGTGCACGCTCTGACTGGACTACAGAAGCAGTGCACGCTCTGACTGGACTACAGAAGCAGTGCACGCTCTGACTGGACTACAGAAGCAGTGCACGCTCTGACTGGACTACAGAAGCAGTGCACGCTCTGCTCTGACTGGACTACAGAAGCAGTGCACGCTCTGCTCTGACTGGACTACAGAAGCAGTGCATGCTCTGACTGGACTACAGAAGCAGTGCACGCTCTGACTGGACTACAGAAGCAGTGCGTGCATCCTTGCCAAAGAGTATAGAAGGCAAGAGATGACGCACTGCCACATTTTGAACCGAAAACTTGTCCCTGCACCAATGGGGCAACAGTACATAACCATGACAGAGAGACACACCATGAACGGGGGAGAACACAGGCCATTTTGGTAGAGGTGCTTTTGTCACAGCACTTTGTAGGCGGGACGTTTTACTGGCGTCATTACGGCAGTCTCCTTCAGTCCAAAATGGTGGAGGCGTAGCTCTGCTGCCGCGATGGAACGACCTGTTAGCTTTCACTTCTTGGCATCAATGTCAGTTCTTTGGCCTGATTGGTGAGACGGCTAACTAGCTAGACGCTATTGGTCAAGTGCATTATTCATCCGTGTGCATTCATATCCAGCAAATGCTTCTAGTGTTGTGATTTGGCCAAACAACACACAGGATACACTTCAATGCCTTGGCTTGAACATCAACAGGCCAGACGGAGGCGGAGCCAGTGGAGACCTCATACTGGTTCTCTTCCTCATTCAGCAGAACATAATGCGCTGTGCCACCACTTGACCCGCGGCATTCCCGAGCCGGGTTTGGAAAACTCGACCCACCGCTTCCCTTGGCAACGGTGCCATGCACTTCATGTTAAAGGAGAACTTCACCGTGTCATTCAGGCACAAATGACATCACTGGTCCACAACTTTAACTCAAATCAGCTCTCCATAACGGGTCAAACTAAATCAATGCCTGCAAAAGTGTTTGCAGTTTTGGGATATGTGCGAGATGATGTGTGGTGGCGGTTGTGACAGTGTGTTTGTGTTGTGTGGACACGGGGGGACAGGTTGCTGTGCGCGTTGAGCTAGCACCTGTTGCACAGGATTACAGGCTTGTTTTGACAATGTGTCGAGCAGGGTTCAGACCAGACGGCCCGGGCCAGGCCACAGGCCAGCTAAATATAGAGGAGGAGACAGGGAGAGACTGGGAGGTGGAGGAGAGAAGCTAAATATAGAGGAGGAGACAGGGAGAGACTGGGAGGTGGAGGAGAGGAGAGGAGGAGACAGGGAGAGACTGGGAGGTGGAGGAGGAGACAGGGAGAGACTGGGAGGTGGAGGAGAGGAGAGGAGGAGACAGGGAGAGACTGGGAGGTGGAGGAGAGGAGAGGAGGAGACAGGGAGAGACTGGGAGGTGGAGGAGAGGAGAGGAGGAGACAGGGAGAGACTGGGAGGTGGAGGAGAGGAGAGGAGGAGACAGGGAGAGACTGGGAGGTGGAGGAGGAGACAGGGAGAGACTGGGAGGTGGAGGAGAGGAGAGGAGGAGACAGGGAGAGACTGGGAGGTGGAGGAGAGGAGAGGAGGAGACAGGGAGAGACTGGGAGGTGGAGGAGGAGACAGGGAGAGACTGGGAGGTGGAGGAGAGAAGAGGAGGAGACAGGGAGAGACTGGGAGGTGGAGGAGAGGAGAGGAGGAGACAGGGAGAGACTGGGAGGTGGAGGAGGAGACAGGGAGAGACTGGGAGGTGGAGGAGAGGAGAGGAGGAGACAGGGAGAGACTGGGAGGTGGAGGAGAGAAGCAGATGAGACAACAGTCTTTGCCCCCCCCCCCCCCTGCCAGCTCCTCTTCTCGGGTGCCGGGCGGGGCTGCTCAACGCATCGCTCCGTACAGGCTGTGGATGTGTTGTGTGTCACTGGCCAGGAGAGATGCTATTTCAGACTTGGTAGACTAACAGCTGCACGGACTTAGCAAAGAATGTCCACAAACAGGAAGTGTACTGTATCTTTAGCTGTTTTATCCGTTTCGCTGCTCTATTTCCCCACTGTGTGAGTGAAGTGTAGAGAATGTGTGCGGGCCAAATATTACATTCTATTCTACAATTGACTCAACCGCTATGCTGCTTTCAAATGGAACTCAATGGACATGGGAAGTCGTGTAAACAACATCGTGAAAACGTTCAGAAAGTTGTGAATACCACAGCAGGGGGGCATTCTTATGATGGATGCGCGATATTGGATTTCTTTGACGATATCCGATATGCTGATATCTTCCAACTCTTTGGCTGATTGCCGATACCGATATATGGGCGCGTTTTCTCCACCTAATTTCAGAGAATGGAACTGATGGAATGATTACATTATTACATTATTATGCCGACTCTTGTGATGGCCACCTGCAGATATTCCGTTCAAACAAAACTGTAAGATGAATCCTACTTAAACAGGCTTGGGTGATGCTCTCCCTGAGACAATCCTGACAATTAGCCACCACAACCAGGGCCAATGTGACCTATTTCACAAGCATTTAGTCAAGCATATGGAGCATTTGGGCATAAATAAAGTGTCATTTTATCAGCCTGTCATATCGGCAGAAATATTTGCACAACACATCAGCTTACGTCTGAACTACACAGCATGACTGTGATGTGAGTCTCCACCAGCACAACACATCAGCTTACGTCTGAACTACACAGCATGACTGTGATGTGAGTCTCCACCAGCACAACACATCAGCTTACGTCTGAACTACACAGCATGACTGTGATGTGAATCTCTACCAGCACAACGCATCAGCTTACGTCTGAACTACACAGCATGACTGTGATGTGAGTCTCTACCAGCACAACGCATCAGCTTACGTCTGAACTACACAGCATGACTGTGATGTGAGTCTCCACCAGCACAACACATCAGCTTACGTCTGAACTACACAGCATGACTGTGATGTGAGTCTCCACCAGCACAACACATCAGCTTACGTCTGAACTACACAGCATGACTGTGATGTGAGTCTCCACCAGCACAACGCATCAGCTTACGTCTGAACTACACAGCATGACTGTGTAACATTTGCGTAACTCATTTTTTAGCAATTGTATCCAGGCGTATGTAGGTCATCTTGGGTTATGTATGATACACTGACATGGTGAGTTGGTGAGTTGTGCTCCACACAACTCACACAACTCACCAGCAACAAACAATACTGTTTGTTGCTGGTGATGACTTCTTGTATCACATTGTAAGCTGTTGCTTTATTTAATATGTCAAAATGGTCTGTATTGTATTACTGCGTTCAGATGATAATTTTCTGTGTTATCATTGAATTGTAGTGTTAAGTATTGCAATAAATATAATTATTGGTCATTATGCAGTATTAGAATATCAGAAGTTGGACTCTTTTTTATGGGCCTGTATTATAGTAGAGGTTAGTCCACTAATAGTGGACAAGTATCAACATTTTTCTTTTTTTTTTGCAATTAAAGTTATTTTAAGTAAAGTTTTTTTTAAAGTATTTAAAGTATATTCAAGTATTATAATAACATATCTTAAAGAACTCCACTGTGAACTGAGTGGGTTTACTTCCTTCCTCCTGTGATGCACTGTAAGCAGGAATGAACTGTAAGCAGGAATGAACTGCCAGATGAAACAACAAATCAATGTAGACGAGCAAATGTTTCTGTTTATTCCAACTCCGAAAACAAGGTAGATCCCAATTCAGTGTTGGGTTGCTAACAGCTGGTGTCACATCAGCAGAGCCGTCTTTGTGTTTTCATTTCATTTCCCCCCTTAAACGTCTCCTGAACCCAAACTGTCAGGCTGATCCACTGTCAGTCTGATCTACTGTCAGGCTGATCTACTGTGAGGCTGATCTACTGTCAGACTGATCTACTGTCAGTCTGATCTACTGTGAGGCTGATCTACTGTCAGACTGATCTACTGTGAGGCTGATCTACTGTCAGACTGATCTACTGTCAGTCTGATCTACTGTGAGGCTGATCTACTGTCAGACTGATCTACTGTCAGTCTGATCTACTGTCAGACTGATCTACTGTCAGACTGATCTACTGTCAGTCTGATCTACTGTCAGACTGATCTACTGTCAGTCTGATCCACTGTCAGTCTGATCTACTGTCAGACTGATCTACTGTCAGTCTGATCTACTGTGAGGCTGATCTACTGTCAGACTGATCTACTGTCAGTCTGATCTACTGTCAGACTGATCTACTGTCAGTCTGATCTACTGTCAGGCTGATCTGTCATCTACACAGAACAAAAACGCACCGGCACTTCAACCCAGTCTGCTGACTCTGATGCACAAGGTCTGTTTCTGTGCTTCATTCAACAAGGTAGCACCCAGGAGCGCTCACGGATTGAGCAATACATATTTATGTGTGTCACTACAGACAAAGAATTAATCCACTGTCCAACAGGCTGCCCAAGCCACACGCACACACGCGCCGCCCCCCCCCCCCCCCCCCACGCACACACACACACACACACACCTATTTATCAAGGTCTCCAGCACTGGCCTTTGTGTCTGTAGTTGCAACATGCCGCCTCTACTGACAGCCTCATGGGACAGAGGGTGAGTGTCTTCATGGAGGAAATCAAACAATGAAGATGTGCTGTGACAAAATGGTGGAGATGAGTCAGAAAAATGGGCAAAAAAGGGGTCATTAAAGGCCAGTATGTGTTGCTAGAGTCAGCATCATTTATTTGTAACAAGTATTGATATTTACAGACAGCCCATATGCTTGGTGTTGATGTGAGATACCGACTCTCATAAAACATGTTTTTGGTCTTGGGGTGTTATTTATAATTCAATTCATATGCCCTGTATTTTGTCCCCTGAATGATCAAACAAAATAGCCTAGTGTGTGCTCAACATCCAAAACAAGCCATTACAGACTTGTGCTAATGCCATTTGGCTTGAATAATGATATTGTGCACATAAAAGATGATGATGCATCAATATAGTTTGTGTAGCCTATGCAAATATTTATATTCTGGCTTTATCATAGGACTAAAGCAGAAACTGTGACATTTGTTGTCTTTGTCTTTAATGTGAGATTTCTGTATGCCAGTTTGCCACCTCCTCCTCCACCTATCACATATTCATTGCCAAACACTCTGTGCCACAAAAGCACATGCTCACTTCTAGCCCCACCTAGCTTTCAAATTCCAAACTGCAGTGACTAGAAGGAAAAGTACATTGAGCACACACATGCACACGCAAACGCACGCGCACACGCACACACACACACACACACACACACACACACACACACACACACACACACACACACACACACACACACACACACACACACACACAGACAGAGCTGTTATGTCAGTTGCAGTCCCCCATAATCTTATCTGCTCTGTGGAAATCAACTCCTTTTAAGATGAGGGCATATTCCATCTTGCATATTGGTTCATTGTATCATCATTGCTTTGAGTTGTCGAAGTGTGTGTGTGTGTGTGTGTGTGTGTGTGTGTGTAAGAACAGCAAGTGAGAGTATGAGCCACTGTCCTGCAGCTACAAACCTTCACATAGTGACGGTAGGCTTGTATTTGCAGACAAGCAGGTTTCTCAACACTAGTTGTATAAATTACAGAGATAAATACGTGCACTCACTTATAGCACTGTTAAAAGCAGGTTACTTTGACCTTTTTCTCATCTTATCTTAATTGGTGAATTACTTCAGATTAGATAATGTGAGATAACTGAGATATGGCTCAGGGCAGGGTTCGAATTACACAGTGGCTGTCTCGGGAGAGCCCCGTTTTCCGGTGGGCACTGCTACTAAACATGTCACATGCACGCGCGCGCATACACGCATACACACATATACACATACACATACACACACACACACACACACACACACACAATATACTGTATATATCACATAACAAACATGAGGGGAAACAGATATCAAAGATGAAGCTATATGGTTTAATCAGAAAGTCTATTATTACACACACTATTTTTAGGCAGTATTTGTCAACCTTTTTCATGACCATAATTTAGTTCACATTAGAGCAACGCACCTCCATTTGATGAGATTTTTGTCTCTCTGACCCAAATCTGAGAATATTTTTTATTGTTAGATATGATTTTGTCCAGAATTCCATGACTATTCAAGTTCAAGTTCAGCTTTATTGTCATTTAAGCAATACACAAGGCACGGCAGAAACGAAATGACAATTGCATCTAGCCCACAAATAGTGCAATTTCAAGAGAAGTACTGACAACCGACAATAAAGGTAGTAAATTAAAAATAAAGTGCTTTAAGGAGATTATTGCACATGCTAAAGAGGTTTTAAAACAGCAGAGATAAATAAAATAGCCTACTCTAATTTAAAAACTAAATTAAAAAACAAACATTAAAAAGTACCAACGATGGTAGAGAAGGTCATATAAAGTCTCTGTTTACCATCTGTATATCATATCTGTATTGTAGTTAGAGATAACAGTCAAACTAATGCAGGGTAGATCCTCCATGATCTCGATCATGATTCCAGGGGGAAGAGACCCACCACTACTATTAGCTACTATTATTAGTCCTGTTTGTATTACAGTTGGCGTTACTACTGTTGCACCTGTGAATTGCTATAACTGTTTTACTTCTTATAGTTGTTACAGATATCATTGTTATTACTGCCACTACTGTGCATCTCTCTCTCTCTCAAGCCAACCTCTCATGGCAGATGAACGCTCACCAAGAAGAGGCTGGTCTGCTCATAGTGCTCAAGGTTTTCTTCCCGGTTAGAGGGCTCTTTTCCTTGCCACCGTCGCCAAAGTGCTGCTCTTTTTGGGAAATTGTTTCAATGGCCACATTATGACCTGCAGTAAAATTCCCAGTGCATGTGAGAATCTTTTCAATTGTTGGTTCTTCTACCTGCTCTACTTGTAAAGCGCCTTGAGATAAGTCTTGTTATGATTTGGTGCTATATAAATCTAAAATGGATTGATGATCAAAACAGTCATTCTTCTAGATTTTCTAATTGTCCTAACTTTTTGTAAATTAAATAATGCTGAAGTTTAACAATTCATCAAATTGCTGGGGACCCCCTGGAACAACATCAGCCTCAAGGAGCCCATGGTGGTCCCCAGACCCCATGTTGAGTTTTAGATTGTCATTAAACCAAACTCTGTCTCCATCTGGAGGAGTGGAGGGCTTAATTCAACAAAGCCATTCCCACTTGACCTCATTGACGTAGCTACCTGCTGCTCTCTCACAATCCATTCTCACACTGCAGCTAACATGTTCACATTTCAACAGCCAGTTTTTGTTCACCTGCTCACGGCTATTATCCCCCAGACAAATAAAGAGACTGCATGCATCGGTAGAAGCTTAACCAAAGGCAATAAGGCACATTTATTAACTCCAGCTCTCCCGTAATACAAGTCTCTTAAATATGAGGTGGTCATGGCAAGGGACACCGAAGAGCATCATTCTTCAAGTGCATTTTGATATAACCATATAGCATTCATTTATATCATCACCCTCTTAAAATAATGACCTAAATGACTTTTTCAAGTTTTTCACAAAACGTAAAAAACTGAACCAAATACAAAATATATATTTATTAATCATTCCACAAAAAAACATTATGACAATAGATGACTATTGACATACAAATAACACTGTCTGACAATTATGTAACATAAAACAATTAGATGACTGATTAGATGACGTAGGCCAATTTACAAACATGCAATTGTGACTTAGGCAAAAAAAGAAAAAGACTAGTCACACGCTTGACATAGGCCATTGCACTACCAGATAGAAAAACAGCATGATCTTTTCAGTTAAGGACCATTTTACCAGAGGTGGCCAGCATCATGAAGAGATGATTTAGGAAAAAATATTGTTTTCCTCAAAAAGTGACTTAGGCCATTATTTTAAGAGGGTGACGATATTGTACAATATAACCGTAGTTTTCATTTATATCCTACTATGTACAATTCGTGCTTGAATTACAAGGACCAGGAGGTTAGTTAGGATATGAGGCAAGACAATGCTTCCCCTTAACAAAGGCACATTGGCATTAATATACACCTATAGCAGTCACAGACATGAGGTCTTTCTGCTTCTGGGTTCCCTTGCTTTTCAGAATCAGTTAAAAAAAATAGCCACCTTAGTAATTGTCTACAGGTTTTTTGCTCTAGTGTTTATGCAATAAAACAATGTTTCAGATCAACATGGCTGACCGTACAGTATAACACTGTTCTCTGCACTGCAGCACAGCTGGCTTCCTTTTCACTGTGTAGGCTAGACATCATTCATTTCCTTGCTATATATAGAGTCACGGTCTTGGAAGAATTTTAACATATATACAGTACATGTATAGACAGAGAGCCAGACTATGCTACAGCAGAAGTGGAAACAACATGGGGGAAAAATGAACACACGCTCACAGTTACATATAACTTCAGATGTACAAAGAGTGGTTTTCTTTCACAGAGCATCTTCACTGGCTCTTAGGGCTGGTAAATACAGTATAGAGATATGATATCGATATTGTGCTATAAGACCAGATATCTTAGAATTTGGATATTGTAGTATGGTTTTAAAGGCTGCATTTCTGGTAATCCTTTACTGTAATGATCCTGTACGTAGATCGGTTTCAGTCATACCAAGTCAAAGAAGCGGTTCAAAGAGACCTACTTGGGGAACTCACCATAGCTGTTCTATTATTTGGCTTTACACACTTAGTCATTATATCCACAATACTGATGATTATTTATCAAAAATCTCATTGTGTAAATATTTTGCACCAATAGCACCAATAGTCATCCCTACAATGTTGTTACAATATCGATATTGAGGTATTTGGTCAAAGAATATTGTGATTCTTGTCCATATCGCCCAGCCTCGGCACAAATCTATCTAACAAATCCCTGGTTCAGCAAGGTGCACACTAGGCGTCGCCTGCAGGCTTCATAAACGATACACAGTACAGTTCAGATACGAGACAAGGTCCTTTTGTAAGAAGCTGCTACACCAGTCATTGGTGTGTGTGTGTGTGTGTGTGTGTGTGTGTGCGTGCGCGCACATCAGTCCGTGTCATCTTGTAGCATAGGCGTCTTCTCGTCTGGTGAAGTGTTCACATTGCAGTCAGACGTGGACCCGCCCTCACGTCTATTCACCTGCAGCAGGAGCAGACAGACAGACAGACAGCATTACTGCCTGGGGCTTTTACCAGAAATATCACAGGGTCCTATCTAGTCATTGACTCATTTTAATAGTTTTCTATAGCTTTATGCAACGACAGACACTAATAATAATCTGACTGAACAAGATGCTGATACTTGGAAATCAGAATTTACAACCTGCATTTTTTTTTTGAAACAACCATGACAATCCCAAAAGCTATCTACTGTATTGTTAGGTATTAAGTGTTTAGTTTCAATGTACAGAGGTGTATTATATGCACAAACTAATAGAACTGCTAATTTCACCTTTAATATTTCGATTCAAGCCATCTGACATCTGACACAGTGTCGTCTTGTATAGAGGAGAATTGGAAAACCAGAACTTTTCCAACGACCTTCCATGTGTTGGCAACACGTCTATATTCAACATTTCTTTTCACTTTAAATACATCTGGCTGTGTGTCCACTGTGTGGCGCTGCCTGGAGCGCTTTTTGTGAGGAGAAACAAAAGGGGATGCTAACGCCTGCTGCTAGCTTACGGTGCAGCCACATCTACGCGTCATTTGAGGCGGGCTGACGCTTGGCTCTATGGACGCTTGACGCTTGGTGGGCGTGGAAATCCGGAAGCAGCAGCTAGCTCCCAAGCTAGCTGCTGCAAGATTTACTTTGCTTCTTTGAAAATTGGTGTTAGAGAGGAAGTGGAAGAGGACAGGAAGGGTAGGATAGGTCCTAGGACGAGCTCAATTGGCTAGCTTTGTACTTTGTCAAATTCCACCCCGCCCCCTCTGTTGCCCACTGTCGCTTCACAAGCCTGCTACGCGTCGCTTGGTCTCCCAGCATGCTTTGCGAGGCGTCGAGCAGCATGTTCCAATACAAAGTGGATGGGCAGTAGCGTCAGCCCGCGTCAAATGACGCGTAGATGTGGCCGGGCCGTTAGCAGCCGCAATAACCAGCTTCTTACCGTAATGTTAGCACTTCTAGCAGTACTAACAATACAGTGTTGTAGAACAAGCAAGGCTTAACAGATGACTATATTGCAGAC